>NC_069116.1:53683589-53788589 GCF_025612915.1 Magallana angulata | reverse complement strand
ATTGCGGCGTCTGCGTTAGGTTGAGCTGTTGGCGCAAGTGTGCGGTCATCCCTGCTTGCATTATCTCTGCTTGCGTTAACGTTGGTACCTGTTGAGTTGCGGTATGTGCGGTCATCCCTGCCTGCGTAACATTGAGTCCCTATACATGTGCAGGAGCGGTGATTAAAGTCTGCTCTTGTAAATATTGGCAGCAATCAGGGCTATCCGAGTTCCAAGGGGGAAAAATGGATTTTATTTATACAGGATCTACATGTATTAATGTACATTGTCCAGATTGTATTATGACTCCATTAAGCTGACTTTATCATACCTGTTGTTCCTCAGGTGAGCGATGTGGCCCATGGGCCTCTTGTTGAGTGTTTGCTTCGAATTATAAGCAAGATACAGAGATTTGCTAACAATTCTATGTTTGTACACAGATCTTAAAAGCTAAAGATTAAATCAAAGTACTGATAGTACTGAAAAGCGCTAACCCAGCTTCTGTATGTATATAACAGATATATGTATATAGCATTTCAGCTTCTGTATACGCTCTATATTTCCTCATCACTGCATGACAGTCCCTGCAATGATGTATGTAAGCCCCGTACATTAATTTCACAATAACCCGTAAATTAGATTCACAATAGCCCGTGCAGTTATGTGCATAAACCCCTAAAACTGGTTCCCTAACCAGTTTAAATGATGTATACTTTTGCTTAGAGGGGGCGGTTATTCGATGCACCGGAAGTTGAAGTCTAACGACAATAAAGGGCTGAGCTATGCTTAGCGCTTTAAAAAGTAAAAAAATTGTAAACATTTATTACGAAAATTTTCAAAATCTGTTCTTCCAGAAACCAACTTATTGAATTGTAAACTTAACCTTTTTAGCTCACCTGAGAATGGGGCCACAATGGGGCGTCGAAGTTTAACAAATGAATATATAGAGTAAATCTTTAGAAATCCTCTTCTCAGAAACTAATCGGCCAGGAAAGCTGAAACTTGTGTGGAAGCATCCTCAGGTAGTGTAGATTCAAAGATGTGAAAATCATGACCCCTGGGGATAGGGCGGGGCCACAATGGAGGGTCGAAGTTTAACATACGAATATAAAAAGTAAATCTTTAAAAATCTTCTTCTCAGAAACTAATTGGCCAGGAAAGCTGACACTTGTGTGGATGCATCCTTATGTAGTGAAGATTCAAATTTGTGAAAATCATGACCCCCGGGGGAAGGTTTGGGCCACAATGGGAGGTCGACGTTTTACATAGGAATATACACAGTTAATCTTTAAAAATCTTCTTCTCAGAAACTAATCAGCCAGGAAAGCTGACACATGTGTGGATGCATCCTCAGGTAGTGTTAATTCAAAGTTGTAAAAATCATGACCCCCGGGGGTAGGGTTGGGCCACAATGGGGGATCGAAGTTTAACATAGGAATATATACAGTAAATCTTTAAAAATCTTCTTCTCAATAACTAATTCGAAGGCAAAGCTGGAACTTGTGTGGAAACATCCTCAGGTAGTGAAGATTCAAAGTTGTGAAAATCATGACCCCTGGGGGTAGGTTGGGGCCACAATGGAGGATTGAAGTTAAACATATGATTATATACAGTAAATCTTTAAAAATCTTCTTCTCAGAAACTAATTAGCCAGGAAAGCTAAAACTTGTGTGGAAGCATCCTCAGTTAGTGTAGATTCAAATTTGTGAAAAGCATGACCCCTGGGGGTAGGTTTGGGCCACAATGGGAGGTCGATGTTTTACATAGGAATAAACAGTCATCTTGAAAAATCTTCTTCTCAGAAACTAATCAGCCAGGAAAGCTGGAACTTGTGTGAAAGCATCCTCAGGTAGTGTAGATTCAAAGTTGTGAAAATAATGATCCCCAGGGGTAGGGTGGGGCCACAATGGGGGGGGGGGGGGTCAAAGTTTAACATAGGAATTTATAGGGTAAATCTTTAAAAATCTTCTCAGAAACTAATCATCCAGATGATTCTTTATAATTGTTAAGACTTTGGCCCCAGGACAATTCTTTGGCCTCACGAGAAGATTGAGAGTTTACTGTACGTTTATATCCCATATATAAACTATTGTTAGGGATCTTTTTGAGAACTGCAATACTTAACATGTGATATGACTATAAAATCATCCTGTTAGAAAAGGGACTAATGATTATAACCATAAGAATATCCAGGGGAAAATGGATTTTATTTATACAGGATTTACATGAATTATTGTATATTGTCCAGATAGTTTGTATTATGACTCCATTGAGCTGATTTCATCATACCTAGTGTTCCTCAGGTGAGCGATGTGGCCCATGGGCCTCTTGTTATTTTTCTGATTAATAATATGTTTTAAAAACAAGACTATGCAAATTGGACACATACAATGCGCATGAATTTCCATGTACTACTTTGCTGGGCATTGAAGAAATGGGGATTGAATATATAACGCTTGTTGCAAAATTCAAGGCAGCAACTGTTGAACTTTTTTAGCTCACCTGAGCTGAAAGCTCAAGTGAGCTATTCTGATCACATTTTGTCTGTCGTCTGTCTGTCCATCCGTCTGTCCGTAAACTTTTCACATTTTCAACATCTTCTCAAGAACTACAAGGCCAATTTCAACCAAACTTGGCACAAATCATCCTTAGGCAAAGGGGATTCAAAGTTGTGAAAATTAAGGGCCACACCCATTTTCAAGGGGAGATAATTAGAAATTAATGAAAAATTTTGAGAAGTTTTCAAAAATCTACTTCTCAAGAACCAGAAAGCCAGGAAAGCTGACACTTGTGTGGAAGCATCCTCAGGTAGTGTAGATTCAAAGTTGTGAAATTCATGACCCCCGGATGTAGGTTGGGCCACAATGGGGGAGGGGGGGGGGTCGAAGTTTTACATAGGAATATATAGAGTTAATCTTTAAAAATCTTCTTCTCAGAAACTAATCAGCCAGGAAAGCTGAAACTTGTGTGGAAGCATCCTCAGGTAGTGTAGATTCAAAGTTGTGAAATTCATGACCCCCGGGGGTAGGATGGGGCCACAATGGGGGGTGTAAGTTTTACATAGGAATATATAGAGTAAATCTTTAAAAATCTTCTTCTCAGAAACTAATCAGCCAGGAAAGCTGAAACTTGTGTGGAAGCATCCTCAGGTAGTGTAGATTCAAAGTTGTGAAATTCATGACCCCCAGGGGTAGGGTGGGGCCACAATGGGGGGGTCGAAGTTTTACATTGGAATATATAGAGTAAATCTTTAAAAATCTTCTTCTCAGAAACTAAACAGCCAGGAAAGCTGAAACTTGTGTGGAAGCATCCTCAGGTAGTGTAGATTCAAAGTTGTGAAAATCATGACCCCTGGGGGTAGGGTGGGGCCACAATGGGGGGTCGAAGTTTTACATAGGAATATATAGAGTAAATGATCCCTGGGGGTAGGGTGAGGCCACATTGGGGGGGGGTGTTAAAATTTTACATAGAAATATATAGAGTAAATCTTTAAAAATCTTCTTCTCAGAAATTAATCGGCCAGGAAAGCTGAAATTTTTGTGGAAGCATCCTCAGGCAGTGTAGATTCAAAGTTGTGAAAATCATGATCCCTGGGGGTAGGGTGGGGCACAATGGGGGATCTACGCTTTACATAGGAATATATAGAGTAAATATTTAAAAATCTTCTTCTCAGAAACTAATCAGCCAGGAAAGCTGAAACTTGTGTGGAAGTATCCTTAGGTAGTGTAGATTCATTGGGGGGGGGGTTAAAGTTTTACATAGGAATATATAGAGTAAATCTTTAAAAATCTTCTTCTCAGAAACTAATCAGCAAGATGATTCTTTATAATTGTTAAGACTTTGGCTCCAGGACAATTCTTCGGCCTCACAAGAAGGTTCAGAGTTTGATATAGCTTAATATCCCATATATAAACAATTGTAAAGGATCTTTTTGAGAACTGCAATACTCAACATGTGATATGACTATAAAATCATCCTGTTAGAAAAGGGACTAATGATTATAAACATAAGAATATCCAGGGGGAAAAATGGATTTTATTTATACAGGATCTACATGTATTATTGTACATTGTCCAGATTGTTTGTATTATGACTTCATTAAGCTGATTTTATCATACTTATTGTTCCTCAGGTGAGCGATGTGGCCCATGGGCCACTTGTTTTGGTTAACAATGTCGGCGACTGTTATTTTGAAATCGATTAGCAGCATCGGGGGTTTCAGAACGATAGATAATCGATCATTGGCGACAATCGTTTCATCACTACTATATAGTATTTTGTATTTGATAGCATATAGTAATGCTATTGTTGCTCAGGTGAGTGATGTGGCCCCTGGAACTCTTGTTATTTTTTATTTAGTTGTTGGTGCAGTTATAACTTTCTTTTGTGTTTTATGTTATTCAAATATTATGTTCAATGTGTAATGTTTCTGAGATTTAAAACTTTGATTTTATGACATTAATTAGGCTCGTAAGGCAGCATTATTTTCTTGTATTGACACTAAAGAAGGTGTTAAACCAAGGAAAAAAAGTACAATTGGCTTTCATATTCCAGGTAGTCATGGATTTTATAAATCTGGCACTTTTCAATAAGATTTTATA
Organism: Magallana angulata; assembly: GCF_025612915.1. Lineage (NCBI taxonomy): Eukaryota > Metazoa > Mollusca > Bivalvia > Ostreida > Ostreidae > Magallana > Magallana angulata. Next base: position 53,784,009 of record NC_069116.1, on the reverse strand, counting down.
ATTGAAAATCTTTAAGTCTTTTAATTAATTGATAACTCTGACTAAGAAAAACTCCGCGGAAATCGAGGTGGCAAGTGATTGATTTTTAAATCTTGAAATAATGAATATAGTAGTAAAACTGAATAAGTAGGGTATAAATGATCACAGAGTTTTTAAAATAAAAACAATCACTGATCAAGTGGACTGGTGATTTTATGAAATTTGTCTGTGTGAACAAATATTCACAGGACCATATTTGACTGTCAAATAAAAAAAAACTGAAGAAGTTTATTATACCCCCCACAAACAAAGTTTGGGGTGGTATATAGGAATCACCTTGTCCGTCCGTCCATCCGTCCGTCCGTCAGTCTGTTCGAAATTCGTGTTCGGTCCATATCTTCCTTATGGAGAAACATTGGAATTTCTTACTTCACACAAAGATTGCTTATAACCTAAGGGTGTGTCATGACATTGACCCAAGGTCATTCGGGCAAGGTCAAGGTCACTGGCAGAAAAAGTGCAAAATTCGTGTCCGGTTCATATCTTTCTTATGGAGAAACAGTGGAAGTTCTTACTTCACACACAGATTGCTTATGACCTAAGGGTGTGTCGTGACTTTGACCTAAGGTCATTCGGGCAAGGTCAAGGTCACTGGCAGAAAAAGTGCAAAATTCGTGTCTGGTCCATATCTTTTTAATGGAGAAACATTTGAAGTTCTTACTTTACACAAAGATTGCTTATGACCTAAGGAAGTGTCGTGACCTTGACCCTAGGTCATTTGGGCAAGGTCAAGGTCACTGGCAGAAAAAGGGCAAAATTCGTGTTGGGTCCTTATCTTTCTTATGGACAAGTATTGGAAGTTCTTAATTCACATAAATATTGCTTATAACCTGAGGGTGTGTCATGACCTTGACCCAAAGTCAATTGAGAGAGTTTTAGGTCATTGTTTAAAAAATGCGTGATTCCTGTCTGTGTCATGTCTTGTATTAATGGAAATAATTAGAAGCTAAAATTTGACACAAAGCTTGCTTGTCCCAGGCCACATAAAATTATATTTTAGATTCTCATCCCTGTCTCTCTGAAAATGGCCTTCCTTGATGGATTTATTTTTTTTTTTTTGGAAAAAAAAGTGTGGAAAAATAATTTCGGAAAAAAAATTGGGCTCAGTATACCAATAATTTAAAATGTTTATATTAAATGGCTGCTTGACATGTGGATTTTCGTTTTGATTTGAGTCATGTTTGTTAACAAAAGGATGCAAATGTCCTCATGCATTAACAGTTAACTTGAAATAAAATGGAATTTAAAAAATAGAAATTGGTTTGTGTATTCATATTAGCATTAACGGTTTTAAAAAAAAGAGCAGTTGTTATTTATAGACAATGGATGGTGAAATAGATTCATCCAATATTTTCTATAATAGAAAAAGTACTGTATTTTCCCGACGACTCGTCGATGCGGACGACTCGTCGAATTGCCCATTTTTAGCCAAAATTTTAACAAAATCCTATGATACGTCGATCTCAGACCATACGTCGATCTTATTACTTCAAAATGGCCTATAAAACTGCAGTAACCACGATGATGCCACGATGTCACCGATATTGCTACCAATTATTATTAATGATTAACATTTAAACAATTACGCTTTATACTTATGCATCAAATTTTCAAATACCGGCAACTTCTACAAAGTCGCTTGCATTTTAAACAATTCCCGATATCGCGTGTTATGCAAAACTTAACTTACTTTGTCAGAAATATTTTATTCCCAAGCATTAAAATAAGTATCCACTCTGACTATCGCCAGTGTATTCGCCATTACGTAACCAGCCACCTGTTGACTCGGCGCGTGGTCAATGTTTGTTTAACAATTTCCGGTGTCATAGGCATGCACCTGTCTCGTGTCGGACTTCAAAGGGGGATCTCAAATGCAGAAAGCTTAGCAATTAGTATGATTTGATGAAACTTGTTTACTTTGTATCCAGTAATGCAGTTACACGCTATATTGTTTTACATAGACACTGTTAGAAATAGATCGATCATTTGTACGACTTGATAATGACGATATACGACATACATACGTTTCCTAAAAAAATTATCTAACAATAATCAAAGAATTGGACAATAATAAATCAATGAACTATAATCACTCTAATAACGGTACTCTTTATATACACAGGGAGTGAAATTGCCGTAAAGATCTCAGCCTTAGGGCAAGATTATTAACACAACCGGTGTCAGCCTATTGTATAAACAATAGTATTGATAATTGCCGATTACGTATTTTAAGATTGAATTTGACCATTAAATATTTCTGATTTATACTTTCCACTAACAACTCTTTACAAATAAAATAATTAAATTTTAAAAAAACATCCCCCGGACCTACTGCAATATTTTCTTCCATTCAAACTTGGTTTCAATTTTACTGCGCAATGTTATCTTCCTACCAGTGATACATAGAACCATGTGACGATGTGTTTATGAAAACGGAACGGTAAAACTTTTAATTGATTAAAGACAATGTAACATTTTTTAATAACTGTTGTTATTATTATGTATTTAAGTGTTGAAAGATGAGTGAAAATGATAATTATTAAAGATGAACAGTGAATTCAACAACGTAATTTTCAATCACACAGCCAACTCAAGATGATTAAAACCAAGATTTTTAATGCTATTTTTAAAAATTTTCTGACTACGAGCCTACGACAAGTCGAACAAGACGAAAAGTCGGGTGCTCTGCTTCAGAGGAAAAAAATACCAACTAATCGTCGGAAAAATACGATACATGAATTATGATTTTTTCTTAGCAGGGGGTATTAATTGTGAGCTTGCTCACAGTACCTCTAGTTTTATTAGTTAACATAATTCCCCAAATTAAATCTCTGCTCTTTCCTTAATATTTCGAAGCATTGAAATGTAAGCACAGTTTATATAAAAGCCTTATTATAATAATTATGTCTGATAATTGTGAATATTTGACAGCATATTTGATCAAGTTATATGTGTTTCTATTTTTCCTTGAAAATCTTCGACAAATATTTCAAAATCTATCTAATTTTCTCATTTAGTGAAAGTCATACTATACAAGCGACCACTTCTCGTGGTTGGCAAGAGCCATATAGTTTATGGAGTATGGTCGCATTAAATGACGAAACATAGTAAAGGAATAGAAATTTACCCCCCAAAAATAGGTTTTGAATTTGTTATCATTTATATATATTGAAATTTAAACATAGTTTGTCAGTGAAAAATAAATTGGAAATCTTAGCTGACGGCTAGTAGCAGTCGGGGAGTCACCTTAATATCATGAGTATCTAACATTATTTTGTTAATTAGCCCACCCTTACAATGTGTGTAAACTTTGATTTAGTTAAAGCAGACTGAAGATGTTTGCAAACATTGAAATTCTGCTTGTAAAGAGATAAAAGTCTTGAATAGGTCAATTTTATATTGCAGGTCATTATGTAGGATAATAAGAACAATGTTTTCCTATGTAGCTTGTAACACAAGATTTGATTGGCTAATTAGCCATGTGTAAATTTCCGTAGGTAAAAAAGCATATTGCATTAAATGTGATGTCGCATTAAATCCGTAAATGGTATATCTTAAAAGTGTAGTACACCCTCGGTTGGACCTGGATAAAGTAAATTGTTATCCAAGTTCAATCAAGGGTGTACAGGGATTTACCACGGGATGTATTCCAATTGGAATACAGGCTGAGGCATTTAACATGGATAACTAACATTACTTATACATTAGAAAAATTACCGCTTTTGCTGGTGGGACTGGCTGATTTCAAAAACTCTGTTATGAAATATTATGCCATTTGCTAAATATTGGACCTTTTGGAGATGGTCACTATTTTTTCTTCTAGTTTTGGCATTTTTCTGGTGAAATGTATCCCATGATCTTGAAAAACCAAAAATAAATAAAGGTTTTTGTTATATCTTAAATCAGCTTTTAAAAACAGAAGAATCATCATGATGAATGATATGTGACAGGTCATCTGGATAATGATTAGCCTTGAGATAGAGGTGTTTATCTGAAATGAAAAATTTCATCATTATTGTGTATTCTGTTCTTGAAAAATATTTCAATGATTTGAGAAACAAAACATCATTTGTGTTCTTCAAAACTGTGAAAATTAGATGACTGTCAATAAGTAAATATTTGTTTGGCCTGCTTTAGGTGGCAGATATTGTTTTGATACCATCTGTAGAATTGATACACAATAAACAAAATACAGGTATATAAATATTTTCAAGAAAATTTTATTTTTTTGAGCGAGTTTTCCATTCATTGCCTTTTCTGATGTTATGATTAATGAACTTTGATAGAAAGAGGTGTACAAAAGTACATGTATAAGATTTTTTAATCTAGAATATTTGAAGTACTTTAATCAGTTCTTTTCCATTTAAGGTCAAGATCTAGTAAATGATTCCAGAGTGTTTTTTGGTGCTATACAGTTATGGTGTCTGAATTGATTTGTTAAATCTTTTTCCCGTACTCTATGGCTTTAACGAATCATGCAGAAAATTAAAAAGTTCTGCGTTATACTAAATCATGGGAAAAGTAATCACGAGGTCTAGAGCTTGTTAAATGCCGTTTTTGGAGATACTCTAGGCAATCAAGATGTATTTCATTAATTAAGGAATAAGGAATCATTCTTTTAGTATTATGAGGTGATAATTTCGGTCGGGGCTTGATCAATTCCAATAAAGCCAGAAGGGCTTTATGATAGATTTGATCACGCTCCGACCGAAATTTTCACCTCATAATATTCAAAGAATGATTCCTTATTACTTATTTTTATATAATTTCAAACCACTGTAAGATTAAATATTTAAATATAAATAAGAAAACCCCGCTGGCACCTCAATTTGGCATCATTTGAAGTTGTGGGTTATATAGTACAAAATCAATATTTAGTGTTATCACAGGCAAAGACACTGGAAAATGTAAATATTCAAAAATAGACAAAACTTTTTTGCTTAAATATTTCCTTCATATTACATTGAAACTGACAGTTAAAAACATGAAATTTCATTTTATTTTTAACCAAAAATTTAAGCCCCTGTACACCCTTTCAAACACAGCTGTTCTTATGAAGCATCATTTAAAGAATATATATCCTGAATTTCATAAACCTGTAGGGATCTTTCATTTACTAGCTCTTGACCGTGAGATATGATAATTTCTCATATAGTTAACTTCGAAGATATTTTCATAGCTCACCTGAGCTGAAAGCTAAAGTGAGGTTTTCTGATTAAAATTTGTCCATTGTTTGTACTTGTCATAAACTTTTTACATTTTTATCTTTTTTGCCAGAACCACTTAGCCAATTTCAGGAAAACTTGGAGCAAAGCATCATTAGAGGAAATGCTTTCAAGTTTTTCAAATGAAGAGCCAGATTCCTTTTAAAGGAGAGATTGTTTAGAATTATTGGGAATTGGTTGGTATTTTTCAAAAATTCCCATCTCAGATATCAATTGGCCTGAAAAGCTTGTGTGGAAGAATCCTCAGATAGTGTAGATTCAAGTTTGTTCATATCCATTTAACAAGCTGTAACTTGTGATGAAGCTTTCTCGAATAGTGTAGATTGAATTTTGTTTAAATCATGATCTCAGCCTTGGGGGTTAGGGAGGAGCATCATGGGGGAGGAGGGTCAAATTTTTAAAAGGGAATATAGTAAGAAAAGTTTTTTTTAAAAATCCTCCTCTCCATGATCTATCAGACCAGATGTAAGACTACTCTAGTTATGTATTTTGACTGATACTGGTGTAAGTTCTTGTTTCCATCAGACCAGGTAAATAAGACTCCTGAAATAGGAAATCATGGAGTGTCTTACTGTCCTTCTGACTGTGGTAGGGTCCACCAACAGTTTAGTAATTTGTCGTGAGTGACAGCTAAGACATTTGAGGCCATGTTAGGACAGTGATCAGGTCAGCTGAGGTCAAAAAGGGTCAAAGATTAAGCCATAAATGCCTGTCCTCAGACAGATGAAGAAATAGGAGGAGCCTCCGATCTGACAAGGAAATGAATAGGGCCGCACGGTGCCTGGACTAGGGGAAAGTCTGGCCTTCTCAGTGAGAAGGAGGTTGCACCCAACAATTTTATGATTCATAAAAACCAGTGCTGCTTTTTTCATTTTTGTGTTGATATGTGGTGTATGCATAATCACCTTGTTTATGGCTGATTATAAATAAGATGGTTGGGCCATATATCCTGTCTGATGGGTTGACCAGGGGATGAATACATTCGAGGGACTGAAGAGTTTGGTTATAACTTGATTTGACCAGTGAAATTAATAGCTTGTTTCTTATTCCTAGTCTGACCCAAGATAATATAATAGTATGCCCATGGTTTTATTGCCGTATATATATTATCTCTGAAACATTTGGATTGAGTTTCTCTTTAGAAAAATCTCACATCTGGTTTCTTAAACTCTCAATGCTTTATCAGAAAGATCTGTGTTCAACTTCATATGAATGTTTAATGAAGGGTCATTTGGCAGGCCAAGATTGAAAACAACTAAAGAATGATAAAATGAATATAGCAAGTAACCCCTCCTAGTGATGATATTCATTTTCAGGGGGGAATAGGACACTGCATTGTTATATATTTATTATACCCAGAGGAAAGGTGGTATACTGTTTTACCCATGTGTGCCTGTCTGGTCGTAGTAAAGATTTCTTGGCAACTATCAACTCCGAAATTTCATTTAAAATCAGTTTCATCCTTAAAACTCTAAAAATGAATGACTTGCATATGATTGAAGCGGTACACGTATCAAAAACTTCAATATTTTAGTGCTCCCATGAAAAAGTGCTTGCCGATTTCACACAAAATGAATAAGGTGTAATTTTACCTTGTTTTGCCACATTCTTGAATTTGATCATTGTAAATTGTTGACATTAAAGGGGCATGGTCAGGATTTTGGTCAAATTTTATTTTTCTTTTTTTGGAAGTTGATTTTAATCAACTCTCCTATGTACTTACTCGGGCAAAGCGAAAGTGAAACAGTGTTTGGACCTAAGCACAAATCAAAACCGCTGACAACACTTAGTTCTTGAAAATAATCGGTAAATTCGATGCTATGTATTCTGAAGCATTGTTTTTCAAGAAAACTTTTTTATTAATACCATGAAAATAGTAAGATTTTAAATTGTACAAACAGTTAAGATATTTTTTAAAGTCGTATGTATTCCTACCCTAGAATTCAATGTAGTCTCTCATTCAACCAGACACTTGGCTGTCTCCGTTAATATCCGACAAAACAGAGTCTCTCTTGCTTGTCGTAGATAAACGGAGACAGCCAGGGGTTTGGTTGAACAAGACAAGAGCTCAATCTTGCCTGAATCCATACAATTTCTCAGAAATATTTTGATTACCGATACTTCTTGCCATGCAAAATCACATATCGTTGATTTTGAATAAATGATAATCAATAAAATCAACTCCCTTCAGTACTTTGATTATTATTTACAATGCTTTATGAATGCATTTCTAATGATCAAATGAAATTTGGGTGCCAGTCGTTGAGTTTTAGATAAGATACAGGGCTCGCAATTCTTCGTCTTGTAAACAAGGCTTGTGCCCTGTTTTTGTTTACATAGATTCAATATACCAGTAAAAATCTTTTTCAAACTGATTTGTCTATCCTCTTATTCATTTTAAGCATGAATTAACAGTTCCTAACGATTAACACATTCATTTTGTGTTTAAAACTGGAATTTTCACTTCAACATTCAAAATGTAAACAAAAGCTTTGTTTACATCGCGAAGAATTGTAAGCTCTGTAACTCGCTTAAAACTCAACAAATGACCCTCAAATTTATTACTGAAGCATTGTAAACATTTAAATCGAAAAAATAATTTTTGACCAAAATCTTGACCATGCCCCTCAAACAAGGCTGAGTACAGTTCAATTATGCACACTTTTGCGCAGCGTTTCATTTGCATTGTGACTTGTTCAAAACAGTACCATATTCTTACTTAGGGCCCTGCTTTGCGGACACCCTATAGTGATCAGTCTGTCTGTCCGTCCATCCATCCTTCCGTCCGTCTGTCTATCTGAGATCTCTTCTCCAGAGCATATCTTCTCTCCCCTTTGCCCAATCTGGCTCATACTTCACCTACAGAGTGCCTTTAGGTAAAGTGTGCAGTGACCTTGAACCAAGTTTTAAGGTCAAATGTGTAGGTCATAGCAGAATTGAATAGAAAAAATCCTTGTCAAGAGCATATCATTTCACCCTTTGGTCCAATCTGGATCAAACTTCACTCACAGAGTGCCTACGATCAAAGTGTGTGCAGTGACGTTGAATGATGTTTGTAGGTCAAGTGTCAAGGTCATATTAGATCTTGCAAAATTCTTTTTTTCAGAGCATATATGTACTATCCACTTGGCCCTATTTGGCTCCTTCTTCAGATCTTTTGGGTTAATGGTGTGCAGTGACTTTATAATTTGAACCAAGTCAATGTGAAGGTCATACCAGATCTCTTTATAATCAGTTTTAGACCATAGTTTATCTCCCATTTGCTTAATCTTGCTCAGGTTGAACAAAAATGCCTGCATGTAAGGGGTAATTAGATTGAATTAAAAGTTTTATGCCAGCTGGAAAATTTTTAAGTTATAGGTTAAGGTCAAAGCAAAATTCTCTGAAATGCTTTTCTTCCTATTGTCCATTATTTAACCCTTAGGCTGCTGCATTAATTTTTGCCAAGATGGCCGCCACTGCTGAATTAATTAATCACAATTAATGGTAATTGACCATCGAGTTTTAAAATCATATATCTCAGCAACTATTTATGCTACAGTTACCAAACTTATATTTAAATGCAAGAGAAAATGTTGAAGATTTCAATGCAATGCTCATTTTCTTCTTTTAACTTGTATTTATCAATCTAGGTACGTTCAAATGTGAAAATCAATTAAAATCAATGCATGTTATTGTTCCATTCTTCAATTGTCATATTTTAGAACCCAAATGACTGTAAAAGTTCCTTAGTATATGAATAAGTCATACATTGTTAGATTCATTTTTATTCATATCATTTTTGAACATTGGGTAAACAATTAATAGGTCAAAATAACTGAAAAATAAAGAAATACATCAAACACTTTATCAATGGTTTTTAACGTTGGTCTGATTCACATTCTCGGACTGCTCACGTCTCTCGGTATATATGTTGATCAATTAAACAAGAATTTCCATAAACATATCATTAAAAATTAATTAAGAAACGATAAAGGTTCGTAATCCTCCATTTTAGTGTTTAATTTTTCCTCTCTGGTGAATGGGATATTCCATGGCGGTGGATCAACACGCGACCAGCCTACCTTGAGATCGGCATCAAATTCTTGGTCATTTCTTGGCACAAAGTCCATCAAAAACACATAAATCAATAATTCAACATCTTCTAAGTTATGTACTGCAGGATTAAATCCATCAAAAGTATTTACGTCTTTGCTATCACTGTGAAAAAAGTTCAAAACTTTCGTCTCGTCGCTTCATTCTACGTTCGCCATTTTGGCTACAAATTCAAAACATTTCTCGGAAGTTTACTGCTCTATAGCCTTTATTTTAAACTCTTGAAAACTCTAGAAACCTTCCGAAAACATCAATTGACAAATCAAATTTCATTCCTTACAATAGCCATCGTGTTTTTGTTCAAAGCGAGGCTTGGGGAAACCTTAGATAACTCGCTCTCGGAAAAACGACAATAGTCGCGTGTAGCAGTGGCGGACCTCAAATTTCGGCACGACAATAGTCGCGCGTAGCAGCCTAAGGGTTAAGTGGGGCTCTTTGAGATGGTCACCATCTCAATGTTGTCTAGTATTTTAGCTCCCCTGAGCTGAAAGCTCAAGTGAGCTTTTCTGATCACATTTTGTCTGTCGTCTGTCTGTCCGTCCATCCATCTGTCATAAACTTTTCACATATTTAAGATCAATTCTATGTAAGAATCAATGATTTATAAGAGGGTCTGGCCACGCATAGTCACCAATTTTCCTTATATTTCATACATGGACACACCTAGGTGTAAAACGCAAAAAACCACTTAAAGTTGGTTGCTAGGGGTAACCGTTGCCATGGTAATCGAGGCTAAAGATGGGAAAATAGCAAAACTTACCTACTTTGAAGCCATATTAGAAGGTTTTGCCCACTAATGTAAACTATCAAAGACATAAAACAGCCTTTTTCCTATTTTCAATTATTTAATTATATAAGAAAATTGATGGAGAAACCAATACTTTTAAAATGTTACCATGGAAACCGTTACAAATTTTTGAAATCGGTTTTCTGCGGTTTTTTAATAAGCCCAAATGGGAAACTGTTAAATTTTTACATCCATATAAATGTCAATGCAATATATATTTTATCATGAAAATTGACATCGGTTGCTATGGCAACAAGGCCAAATATTAAGAAAAACTGAGAAATTTAAGATTATTTTGATATGCTTTCATTCCTGATTTTAGAATTTTTTTGCAATTGTTTTAGTTGGAACAGGTAAAAATATATCTAAATTTTCATTATACACCACAAAAACCTTTGTTATGCAACAGAGAAGTGTTGTTGCTATGGAAAATTAAGTTGCGTAAAAAATCAGGCAGAAATTCTTACTTTTTGAAAAGTCCATAGCAACGGCAGTTATTTTTAGAAAATTTCAGAATTTTTTCAAGTGTCATTAAAGTTAAGGACATACTTTATTTTTTCTCACCATTTGATTTTATAAATTTATTCATTATATCTGAATGATATCCATTTAAAAATGCCTAAAAATATTATAATTTTCCTTATTCTTCAGCTTGTTACCATAGCAACGGTTCTCAATTTTCATATTTAAAGTTTTAATTGCACAATCATAATAGTGTTTACCAAAAAATCCAAGATTTGCACTTTTTTTTCAAACTAGATGAAGAAAACATATTTTAAAATTTCTGTTTAGTAACCATGGAAACGCTCTAAAAATATGCGTTTCTCCATGAATTTTTTTGTTTCATTTGAAAAATGACAACTTTTTTTAATAATACATTCTACCCTGGAAACCCCAAGTTCTGCACATTACTCACAATATGTTCTCAAATAAGCATTAAAATGCCATATTTACATCTTTACCCTCGGTTACCATGGCAACGGGACCACATAGCAACAAACAAATGGTGTTAGGCTTTTTTACTCACCAAAGTCTATCAAATTGTCAAGTATGAAGAAAATCCGTGACTATGCGTGGCCACCGAATTTTGATTCTTACATAGAATTGATCTTAACATCTTCTCAAGAACTACTACGCCAATTTCAATTAAACTTGGCACAAATCATCCTTAGGCAAAGGGGGTTCAAAGTTATGAAAATTAAGGGTCATACCCTTTTTAAAGGGGAGATAATTAGAAATTAATGAAATTTTTTTAGAAATTTTCAAAAATCTCCTTATCAAGAACCATTAAGCCAGGAAAGCTGAAACTTGTTTGAAAGCATCCTCAGGTAGTGTGGATTCAAAGTTGTGAAAATCATGACCCCCGGGGAAGGGTAGGGCCACAATTGGGGGGGGGGGGGGTCGGAAGTTTTACATAGGAATATGTAGAGTAAATCTTTAGAAATCTTCTCAAAAACTAATCAGCCAGATGATTCTTTATAATTGTTAAGACTTTGGCCTCAGGACAATTCATCGGCCTCACAAGAAGGTTCAGAGTTTGATTTAGCTTTATATCCCATACATAAACAATTGTTAAGGGTCTTTTTGAGAACTGCAATACTTAACATGTGATATGACTATAAAATCATCCAGTTAGAAAAGGGACTAATGATTATAAACATAAGAGTATCCAGGGGGAAAAATGGATTTTATTTATACAGGATCTACATGTATTTTGTACATTGTCCAGATAGTTTGTATTATGACTCCATTAAGCTGATTTTATCATACCTTTTGTTCCTCAGGTGAGTGATGTGGCCCATGGGCCTCTTGTTTGTTTTATTTTCCTTTTTAGCTCACCTGAGCTGAAAGCTCAAGTGAGCTATTCCGATCACATTTTGTCTGTCGTCCGTCTGTTTGTCTGTCTGTAAACTTTTTACATTTTGAACTTCTTCTCTAAACTGTTTTACCAATTTCAACCAAACTTGGCACAAAGCATCTTTATGGTAAGGCAAATATAAATTGCAAAAGCAGAGAAAATCTCGAAAATATAAAAAAACGGAGGTACATTTTTAAAAATCTTCTAAAGAAGAGTCAAATTCAACGTTATTCAGCATAAATATTCCTTATGGAAAGGAAAATATAAATTGCAAAAATTGTGGGCTAATTCTGCTTCAAATCTGAGTTATTACGAAAATAATAATTAAGGAAATGCATGTTTCGATCAGATTAAAACTTCGGCTTCGGTATTTCATACTTCTTAACGGGGACGGTGTGAGGTTCTTTGTTTAAGGCAGCCATGTTGAATGATAAACGGGTCGATTTGACAAATGTTGTGCAACTGTTTTGAGTGCAAAGGGAATCTTTGAAACATGCAAGATACATTGGTGCTGATTTTGTGAAGTAAATTGAGGTTAAATATTTTAATGTGTTGACAGTTTTTACATTTGACGGTTGTGTTATGTTAGCTTGTTTCCAATTTTACGTATCTTATCAAACATAGACTTCGATAAATCAGACAGTTGACTGTTTACCTGTGCAAATAAGCCAAATTTGATGGATTAACAAAATACCAAAATACAATTCATTTTATTGGTAATTCGGTATGATCTTTTGCGTAATGGTTGAATAATGCAATGTGTTTTGTTGAAATGCTCAGAATTTTCTCGAGTTAATTCAGTTTAAACAGAGTTTAATATCGCTGACGGAAATATATACTAGGTATATATATGATTCATTTCGAAACTGAAATAAATTGTGCTCTTTGATTTTAGTGCATGTCTCTTCTGTTTGATTGTTAACAATTTCTATTTACTAACCATATTTACCGTATTTTCCCGACTACTCGTCGATGCGGACGACTCGTCGAATTGCTCATTTTTAGCCAAAATTTTAACAAAATCCTACGATACGTCGATTCAGACCATACGTTGATCTTATCACTCCAAACTGGCATATAAAACTGCATAACATTATCAGTGTATGATGCCACGATGTCCCCGATATTGCTACCAATTATTATTAATGATTAACATTTAAACAATTACGCTTTATACTTATGCATCAAATTTTCAAATACCGGCAACATCTACATAGTCGCTTGCATTTTAAACAATTCCAGATATCGCGTGTTATGCAAAACTAAACTTACTTTGTCAGTAATATTTTATTCCCAAGCATTAAAATAATTATCCACTCTGACTATCGCCAGTGTATTCGCCATTACGTAACCAGCCACCTGTTGACTCGGCGCGTGGTCAATGTTTGTTTAACAATTTCCGGTGTCATAGGCATGCACCTGTCTCGTGTCGGACTTCAAAGGGGATCTCAAATGCAGAAAGCTTAGCAATTACTATGATTTGATGAAACTTGTTTACTTTGTATCCAGTAATGCAGTTACACGCTATTGTTTTACATAGACACTGTTCGAAATTGATCGATCATTTGTACGACTTGATAATGACGATATACGACATACATACATTTCCAAAAAATTTATCTAACAATAATCAAAGAACTGGACAATAATTAATCAATGAACTATAATCACTCTAATAACGGTACTCTTTATATACACAGGGAGTGAAATTGCCGTAAAGATCTCAGCCTTAGGGCTAGATTATTAACACAACCGGTGTCAGCCTATTGTATAAACAGTAGTATTGATAATTGCCGATTACGTATTTTAAGATTGAATTTGACCATAAAATATTTCTGATTTATACTTTCCACTAACAACTCTTTACTAATAAAATAATTAAATTTAAAAAACATCCCCCGGACCTACTGCAATATTTTCTTCCATTCAAATTTGGTTTCAATTTTACTGCGCAATGTTATCTTCCTACTAGTGATACATAGAAACATGTGACGATGTGTTTATAAAAACGGAACGGTAAAACTTTTGATTGAGTAAAGACAATGTTACATTTTTAGCTCACCTGAGCTGAAAGCTCAAGTGAGCTATTCTGATCACATTTTGTCTGTCGTCCGTCTGTCCGTCCGTCCGTCCGTCCGTCTGTCCGTAAACTTTTCACATTTTCAACATCTTCTCAAGAACTACTTGGCCAATTTCAACCAAACTTGGCACAAATCATCCTTAGGCAAAGGGGATTCAAAGTTGTGAAAATTAAGGGCCACACCGGTTTTCAAGGGGAGATAATTAGAAATTAATGAAAAATTTCGAGAAATTTTCAAAAATCTTCTTCTCAAGAACCAGAAAGCCAGGAAAGCTGAAACTTGTGTGGAAGCATCCTCAGGTAGTGTAGATTCAAAGTTGTGAAATTCATGACCCCCGGGGGTAGGGTGGGGCCACAATGGGGGGTCGAAGTTTTACATAGGAATATATAGAGTAAATCTTTAAAAATCTTCTTCTCAGAAACTAAACAGCCAGGAAAGCTGAAACTTGTGTGGAAGCATCCTCAGGTAGTGTAGATTCAAAATTGTGAAATTCATGACCCCCGGGGTTAGGTTGGGGCCACAATGGGGGGTCGAAGTTTTACATAGGAATATATAGAGTAAATCTTTAAAAATCTTCTTCTCAGAAACTAATCAGCCAGGAAAGCTGAAACTTGTGTGGAAGCATCCTCAGGTAGTGTAGATTCAAAGTTGTGAAAATCATAAATCCTGGGGTTAGGTTGGGGCCACAATGGGGGGTCGAAGTTTTACATAGGAATATATAGAGTAAATCTTTAAAAATCTTCTTCTCAGAAACTAAACAGCCAGGAAAGCTGAAAATTGTGTGGAAGCATCCTCAGGTAGTGTAGATTCAAAGTTGTGAAAATCATGACCCCCAGGGGTAGGGTGGGGCCACAATGGGGGGTCGAAGTTTTACATAGGAATATATAGAATAAATCTTTAAAAATCTTCTTCTTAGAAACTAATCAGCCAGGAAAGCTGAAACTTGTGTGGAAGCATCCTCAGGTAGTGTAGATTCAAAGTTGTGAAAATCATGATCCCTGGGGGTAGGGTGAGGCCACATTGGGGGGGGTGTTAAAATTTTACATAGGAAAATATAGAGTAAATCTTTAAAAATCTTCTTCTCAGAAACTAATCAGCCAGGAAAGCTGAAACTTGTGGGAAGTATCCTCAGGTAGTGTAGATTCAAAGTTGTGAAAATCATGACCACTGGGGGTAGGGTGAGGCCACATGGGGGGGGGGGGGGGGTGTGTTAAAGTTTTACATAGGAATAAAGAGTAAATCTTTAAAAATCTTCTTCTCAGAAACTAATCAGCAAGATGATTCTTTTTAATTGTTAAGACTTTGGCTCCAGGACATTTTTTCGGCCTCACAAGAAGGTTCAAAGTTTGATGTAGCTAAATATCCCATATATAAACAATTGTAAAGGATCTTTTTGAGAACTGCAATACTCAACATGTGATATGACTATAAAATTGAAGCAGGCAGCTATTTTTTCATTAGAATCTTTTTGTATTACTGTTTTGGGTTATTGCCCTTGATTTATTGATTCTTGATTATTTTAATTAATGCATCCACTGTTAACCAATTAATGTGATGATTATTTTTATACAATAATAAATATTCAATGTATATAAGTTGTTCTGCATAAGTAGTTTTGGGTTAGGCTGGATTAGTTTGTTTATTTTTGATTTCCAATTTTTAGATACTATGAATTATTTTAGGCTGGCACATATATAGGGACAGTGTCTATTGCATTGCAACAAGTGACTGTTTGGGGTTAAACTTGAACAGGTACGGAGAGATTGAGGGTGTCGACATCCCTGCTCTTTCTAGTCTTCGTGTTTTTCTAACCAACTATACAGAATGTGCGGTCATTTCTGCCCTGTATCGCATTGATACAAGTGTGTGGTCATACCTGCTTGTATTGGTGGTGGTTGCGGCGGAGCACTAGTGTATGGTCATCCCTGCTGGTGTTCTGGCCTTTCTAGTGCAAGTGTGCGGCACTCCCTGCGTTAGGTTGAGCTGTTGGCGCAAGTGTGAGGTCATCCCTGCTTGCGTTATCTCTGCTTGCATTAACGTTGGTACCTGTTGAGTTGCGTAGGTGTGCGGTCATCCCTGCCTGCATAACGTTGAGTCCCTATATATGTGCAGGAGCGGTGATTAAAGTCTGCTCTTGTAAATATTTTCAGCAATCAGGGCTATCCGAGTTCCAAGGGGGAAAAATGGATTTTATTTATACAGGATCTACATGTATTAATGTACATTGTCCAGATTGTATTATGACTCCATTAAGCTGACTTTATCATACCTATTGTTCCTCAGGTGAGCGATGTGGCCCATGGGCCTCTTGTTTAATAACTGTTGTTATTATTATGTATTTAAGTGTTAATAGATGAGTGAAAATGATAATTATTAAAGATGAACAGTGAATTCAACAACGTAATTTTCAATCACACAGCCAACTCAAGATGATTAAAACCAAGATTTTTAATGCTATTTTTAACAATTTTTTGACCTCAAGATTTTAAATGCTATTTTTAACAATTTTTTGACCTGGAGCCTACGACAAGTCGAACAAGACGATAAGTCGGGTGCTCTGCTTCAGAGAAAAAAAATACCGACTAATCGTCGGAATAATACGGTAAGTGTTAAGCTTCAAATTATAAGCAAGATACAGTGCTTTGTACCGAATCTGAGGACATTTTTTTGTTTACATTTTAGATGCTGAATAGGAAATAGCAAATAAAAAAATAAGTGAAATTGTGAGCTCTGTATTTTGCTTATAATTCTATGATTGATGCTGAAATTTTGGTTGATCATACATTATTTAGAAATGTCTTGCTGAATGTGAAATACTTGTACAAAAAATGATATGCTGTAACTACTTTCTGGGGCCCCCTCTTTATACGATGATTCAGAATTATATGAATTCCACATTAATTTTGATAGTTTTCAAACACGAGTGAATAAAAATGACACCGTTAAAACAGTTTCTATAGTTTCCATAGTTCTGACACATTTTGTTATGGGGATAAAGGCATTACATGTATCACTCTTCCTAAGAAAATATTACAGCGTAAAATCATCCTGGTTTGTAGCCATTTGTTGTTTTGAATAAGTTGAAAATAATGGGTGGGTCTTAGTAAAATACAGTGATATGCCTGTCAATACATTGACTATCATAGCTCTTTTACATGTCACGTGACAACAATTTTCATTCAAGTGTATTCATCAATCAAGTGAGTAAGATTACAAAGTCATGGGAGTTTAATACGCCAGGTAAACAACAGTCGTTTATAATGGGGAAGACAAGTTAAATTTTTGAATGTTTTAAATTGAGGAATTGAGCGCATTGAAGCACAATTTTATTCTTCACAACTATAGGCATTTCTTTAATAAAATCTTCTTCCCATATAGTTCATTCCACCAACCATACTTGCCAACTGACCCAATTTCGTCGGGTCGCACCCGATTTTTCAACCCTTCACCCGATTATTTTTTATGACCCGGCGGGTCATGCTTTTCACCCGATTTTTGTCGAACAACCCGAAAATCTCCCGATTTCCGGATTTGGTTCGTAAATTACGTTGCGCGTTTGACTTCCAGTTATGAACCCAAGCTGAGCTTGGATTTACGTAACACGTAAACAATGCCGATGGCTATAACAGACACATTATGTGTAATTATTATCGTGAGTTGTTTTGACTAAGCGAAGGTTTAAATCATTAAGTGTGATGGCTTCCAATAAGAAAAGGTCTTTATCGGGGCCAGCGGAATCAAAACCAACAAAAAGAAAACAATATTTTTGTATCTATCAACATATCTGGGAAATGAAATCCCATAAGTAAAACAAAGTAATCGAGTACAAAACGAGGCTTTTATGTTCTATATAACGCACATTTGAATATTGGATTTTGTGCCCAAAATGATCTGACTAAACATTCAAAAACGCTAAGTCATGTATAGGATGCTTTTTAATACACATTACTCTTCCAAGTCACTTACAACTTTCATGCCATCATTTACAGAGTTCAAAAGCAAGGTTAATGTAGCAGAAACTCTTTTTGCATTTTTTTTAGCTGAACACAAAACTACCATTTTCTGTGTCAGATCACTTTGCAAAATTCAAAATCAGCAACTGTTAGTTAAAATGCTTCTTTGCAATAAAGCATTACACATAAGTTTTTAACACATATTTCTATTGTATATACCTATGAAATGCATGGTAAATATGTCGTAAGCGCGTTACGCACTATGACCAGATTTTTTACTTTCCAAATCTGGTCATGACCAGATTTTCACATGTTGGAGGTTGGCAAGTATGCCACCAACTGGTGTAATATCGAACAATAAATATAATAGATTTTTCAAAAATAAAAAAACTAATAAGTAGTTAAGGAAGAAAATGTATCTATCTGCTCTTAAATATTTTGATCATTTTATAAAGTAAAAAAAAATTAAATAATCCTTATTAATACTCTTTTAATTTTCTACGATATTCTGAAAGTACACGTATAAACTTAATACGATGACTTCCTTAATCAACGGTCATACTTTCACTAAGTAATATGAAAGTAATAAGTAATGAGCCAGGAGCAATTTGCTTTAACAAATACTACATTTTGCAAATTCAAACACTTTTTTTAGCTCACCTGAGCTGAAAGTAAGCTTTTCTGATCTTTAGTCATCTGTCTGTTCAGCTGTCTCCCCATCTGTATATCAACTTTTCACATTTTCAAATCTTCTGAACCACTGGGACAATTTCAACCAAACTTGGCACAAAGCACCCATAGGCAAAAGGGATTCAAAATGGTGAAAATTAGGAACCACACCTTTTTTTCAAGGGGAAATAATGAGGAATTATTCAAAAAAATTTTAAAATTTTTTAAAAATCTTCATAGGAACCATTTGGCCAGGAAAGCTGAAACTTATATGGAAACAATATCCTCTAGTTGTGTAGATTCAAAGTTGTAAAAATCATGACCCCAAGGTGTCAGTTGCTTCATTAGTTCTTTGTCTGAAACAGTTAACTTCAATCACCTAGGTTGTTCTCTGTGTATATGATGCATCCCGACTATTAGATATCAGAGAATGCCTCTAGTTTACTCCAATCAATTAACATGCACCCCAACAAAGGTAAACTAGAATATTCACACATTCTGATCAGGACATGTGCCATCGGTTAAACATTCAAGCCCAATTTCTGATTGGCTGGCCACAAAGAAGCAGCGCAAAGTATAAAATTCATGTTGGAAATCGGAGTATCTTGTTGTAATATTTATGAAATCAGGATTTCTGTAAAATTTTCATATCCCGATCGGCAAATTGGAATTGATGCATCAAATCAGGAGAATCCCGAATAGATGAGGAAGGTTGGCATGTATGAATCAGGGGAAAGAATTAGTTTACATGTGAGAAAATCAAGTTTTCTTTTAAAAGCATTATAATTTAACCTACTTTCCGAAGAGTTATTACCCTTTGACTTTAAATCTCTCATAAATTATTCTATACTTTAGAAGTTGTTTCTGAAATTACACTTTGTTATTTTCATTATGTTTTTTTTTAAGGGGGCTGGAGTGTCATGGCCATTTTTAAGCTCATAGCAATCTCCTGAAGAAGGAGAGCTCTGTTTAATAAAGAGAAAAATATTCAAATTCCAAAGCTTAAATTTATGGGTTTTTTTTTTTTTTTTTTTTTTTTTTTTTTTTTACAGAATAATAGTTTATAGCCAAACAAACATCTATCAACAGTTAAGAAGGACCTGAGGTTATTTTGTTGACCACCCAGCCTCCTTTTATAAAGTAATTCACTATAACGATGGCAAGACATATACAGTCAAACCTTGTTATCTCGAACTAGATGGGACTGCTTAAAAACTTTGAGATTTCAAGGGTGAAATACTTAAAGGTTTATGTGGCATATTTTTTCATGCTAAGAAATATTTGATTGATCTTATTGGATGAAATACTTAAAAATTTAAATGTTTGGGACTTAATGTCTTTCGATTGTCGCATGACATCATAGTGAGCATTCCGGAATATTTTACAGTTATCGGTTATAATATAAGTGTTATGTGATGCATGGTTTTGCCAATATTTCTTGATTTAACTTGTGTTTAACACATTTTAAGCAATGTAAAGTGAAATGACACTAATGTTTAACGATAGAGAGTATTTTGAGTTGAAATCGCTGAATTTAATGAAAACTGATAAAACCGTACATAGGAACAGTTGACAGAGACTACAATTCATTATTTTTTACCTGGCAAGGTAAACACTTCTTTGCAAATTTCGATAGGAGATATAATGAGTTACAAACGTACCAATTTTCAATGAGTTTGAACCATTATTTTAAAAGTTATAGACGTTTTATGTTGCTAAACTGTACCTATTCATGATTGAAAAATTGTATCAAAATACACTCTAATTGTGATAGCTTCCATACTGGCAAGTATAAATGGCCTTAAAATGTTAAAATACATAAAATAAATGATTGCGATTAATTTTTAAAAAAAATTGCTTTTACGGTAATTATTATATCAGTAAAAAAAATGTGATCTTTGATTGGAGAGCAGTAGTCGCTATAATTGCCTTGATATTGTACCTGTGTTACTCACTCGCTGCTCCTACAGCATCGACAAAATATTTGCAACATACCAATACTTAAGTTCAATTTGAATGTTTACATATTAATCTTCAAATTTTAAAATATATCACACGGATTTAACCATCAAAACATCAAGGGTGGAGAAACTTTAAAAATCACTTGGACATATCTATTGTATACGAGATATCGGTGTTCAAGATTCCGAGGTTCAGCTTTACTGTAGAAGCACATATTTTCATTGGGTCAAAATTTCATTGTTTTTCATTTAATTTCGTCATATCATTATCTCATGTATTAAAATACTTGAGTTAAAAATTTGTCATGGATTTAAATTTGTTGATTTATACTGCCAAAGAAAATAACGAAATTAAATCCTCAATGAATATTTCTGCTTCTACAGTACTTTTAAAGGGTCCTCAACACCTTTGGAAAAAGTTATGCATAAAAGCTTGAACTTCTAAGTTACTTAAAGATAGAGAATTCTAGCATGTGTTTGACTTGTAAATGATAGAAAAAAAAAATCAATTTTTTGGGGAAAATCAACTATTGAAACTCCTCTATATAATTCATAAAAACAAAAGTCCCTGCGGTATTCAAAATCAGGACATGCGGGCAAGTAGAATAAAGCTACACCCATTGCGCTACATGTATGATTTTAAGTAAATCATTACTGTATGCAGTTCAAATCAACAACTTGATATTTTATTGGGATTTAAATCAAGTAAAGGTAAAAAACAAACGTTTTGTAATAGTAGAGGGTTAGAAGATTGCCCATAGTTAAATGTTGAAGCGGGCAAGAAATTGATTTTAAGTCATCCAATTTACATCAAACAAGCAGTCAAATTTTGGGCAATTTTTCCAGCATCTATACTACTATATTAGAATAATAGACTCGAATTTTTGGGCTTTAATGCTGAGAAATTGGAAGAATACTGTCTTTTGTTTTATATATTTTAAACATCATGGGTACTTAAAGATTACCAATTTGTTTTTATTTTTTCTCAATCAAGCTTAGCTAATTAATAATCAACGAAAATTCCTTTAAAAAAAATCCGGAAATCATCTGGATTTTTTGGATTTTACAATCTTGCACATGTGCATTACATTCACCTAAAATCACAGGAGGCACTTTAGTTTATGTTTCCACAATATCACATTTGCATGGATAAACTCAGAAACGATAATGCAAACATATGTATATTTTCATTAAAAATTTGTTATATATTTTGTTCATCAAAGAAAATACAGGAGATGACTCTTAACTTAGCATTTAATATGAAAAAACCTGAGAGTTATGAATGTCAACATGGTGTGTAAATTTGAAGCGAGTAAAAAACGTTGGTAAAAAAGTGTTAAAATTTTCATTAATAGGAATTAAATTTTTAGATGAAAGGATTTACAGCCTTAAAGTGGTTTGTTATGAATAAATTTGACTGTTATTTTCAATGCAGCGTCATTAATTTTTCTCCAAAATCGTTTCAGAGCGATTCTGCAAGTTTTTTTGCTACATTACGGGTATATGGGAGGCATTTTTAACTGTGGTGAAGGCCTGTCCATAATAAGATTATTCTAACTAAGCAGAGTATAGTGAAATTAATAGCATTATTGTAGGCTTAAAGATTGGTTATGTATATGTCAACAATACGATTTGTCGATGTATCTATTTTATAAATGTCCGATATCATATGCAATGTCAACCCGTGCACACACGGGTCAAAGTCTAATTACTTAGAATAGGACTAGTCCAAAATTCAGAGGAGACTTTGACAGATATCCAACATTTATTATTTTAAAATTGTTTTACATCAATAATAGCTGCATATCTTCTACTATGAGTTGACATACGACAAGCAACTAGAATTGTCCATCAGAGCAGAGTACAGATCACTAGATCTTCAGCTACGTTTTTTAATGTATACAGATAGTTTTGGTATGCTTATATAATAATGAATGTCACTAAATCAGTATAAATTAATAAACTTTAAAGCATGTGTGGTGAGTTTCTGCTAGGAATAGGAAAACTGTACAACCATGGAAATGCATGAATTTGTTCAATTTTGGACTGATCTGTGAAGAAAATGATTTTGTAACTCAGTCTGTAGAACCATTAATTTTATTATATGTACCTCAATATTCAAAAAACATTTTGTACTACTGATGCTGATGCTTTACTTGCTGCTGACTTTCTCTCAAACATGCTTATCGAACTCGAATGGTAAAACTCATGTGCAGATCGAGTTGCCATTTTGTGTGATTAAACTTTGTTTAATATTTATTAATTTCTGTGAATGATAGGACCAGCGCCATCTTGGATTTATTGTGGCCCCTCATCTCCTCTTTGGGTTTTGTTTTGTGGCCCCGTATCTGGCATAAGTTATTTAATAATTCTTAGTATTTGACCAATCAAATTAGCCCATTGTTTTGACCTTCGACCAGCAATAGGGATATCCCCCTAGGCCCCTATTGCTATCGCCACCTAGCGGGGGTATCCCTCAGCCAATCAAAATTTGCTAATTTATAATTTTAAATAATAACAAGTTCAATTATCCAATCATTTCTCTTATTATAAAACAACAACTTTTATCAGCCAATCAAATTTATCAGGGCCCCCTTTTACCTTCTTGTATCCTTGTTGAGCGTCACTTTCAAAAATTTACGCTAAAGGCAAAGCCACGCCAATTTAATCCACTGCTTCCAAGGATTTTAATCAAGTTTGCCATTGTTATTGTGATTTGTGACGATTATAATTTTTTTTGATCTCGGACATTATGGATTCGCTATTCCTACGAGAGTTCCTAAGTATTCCCTCATGGTATGTCTTGTATGACGAAGAAAAGTTCGCCTTGTGTCCGTGATCGAAGAAGCAGAATTTAACCGCCAAAACGCTTTCTGGATCATTTCCTTAAACTGTTCGGCTATGTGCTGCGGATGTTTGTTTTGCTTCCCGGAGGAATTTACTTCAATCCCCGTGTGCTCTACTCTGTCCTTGCCGCGTTTTGACTAGACTGCGTTGACCCAGTCGTGCTCGATATTCAAAATATTCTTAGTGTGTAAAAAACAAAATGGCGGACTCAGATAACGAGGTAGAAATCACACGCGGTGAAGCTGCGGTTAAAAAATGGGCAACTATGAAAAAACTTTCCCCCAAAACAGCAGACAGACTGATAGAATTGGGGTATGACAGCATGGAGGCGTTATCCCTCCTTTCCGAAGACGACCTCGGCGAGGCCAACATTCCGATCGGCCAAACAAAGCTGCTTCTTTACAGCCTGAAACAGACCTTTCCGCGAGGCCAAGCGGCGTCAGGAAATAACGCTAACCACTGTAACCAGGACCCGCAAACGAACGTGGACCCTGAGCCAAACATTCAAAACATTGGGGACGACGACGTATTCATAAGGAACGTTCAGGGCCAATTGAACGGGGCACAAACCCAACAGCAACCCTCCCAGACAGGATCAAGTGGCAATATGAACGGTATGTTCTCATGGCAGGACCCCCAAATTTACTTAAAGTCTTTAAATACAAGCTCTAGCAAAGATCATTATGACATTGCAGATTTTGTAAATTCTTGCTCCTTGCACACGGAAAGGGTGATTTCTGATAACGACGATGGGCAATTAATTTTTAAATCAGGCCCTTCTAAACCCAAATTAGAATCCCTTTCAGTTTCACAATGGTCTGTGGCTAATCTAGCCATCCTGCAAAAGTTGCTCCAGGAAAATTGTTTGGGTCAAGACCAAATTTTAGACTACCTGTCCTATACTACACGCATTTATCAGTTATTCTCAACCCATGACATAAAATCAGTATACTTCTATGACAGGGAATACAGGAAGTTGCAACATGGGCACAGGTTCAGATGGGGCACTGATGTACCCCACATTCAGACTGTTTTCTTAAAACCAAAGCCCATGACCATGCAAACTGCATCTAACTGGTCTCATCAAACTAACAAAGGGGGGGGGGGGGGGGTACGTCAACCTTTAAATTCTCTCCCACCACGGGCATCTCATACACCCCAAGGTCTAGAAATTTGCAAACGCTTCAACTCTAGGAGGGGATGTATAGTAAGGTTATGCAAATTCTCCCATGTGTGCTCTATTCCTGGCTGTGCAGGGAAACACCCCGCATTTGAACATTCTGCTACAAAAAACGGCCAGTAAAACCTGCTGGCCTCATTCTTCCTGCCTGGGAGAAAGAACTGCAACTTGACCAAGATAAGGAATTCATCTTAAATGGTATTCAAAATGGCTTTCATATTATAGACCCTAGTCTTTCACCCAAGCGTGTAGAAATTGACAACCACTCCTCATCATCAAAAAATGCTAATCTTTTTGATAAAGCAACTAATCAAATTCTAGCAGAAATAGCAGAAGGCAATTATGTCCTTGCACCTTCCCCACCTATTATAGTAAGCCCTATAGGTATCATTCCAAAGTCTGACGGAGGCATTTGCATCATTCATGACTGCAGCCAACCTAAAGGTTTGGCTGTTAACGATTATGTCCCAAATACTTTCAAGTTTAAGTACCAGTCATTGGACGATGCTAAAAAATTAGTCAATCCTAACTGTTACATGGCTAAAGTTGATCTTAAATCAGCTTATCGATCTGTCCCCATTAGCAAGCAAAGCCAAAGAGTCACAGGTTTAAAGTGGTTTATTAACAACCAGGTAACTTATCTCTATGACACTAAATTGCCCTTTGGCTCTAAGGAAGCCCCAGGCATCTTTCATCGTCTCTCCCAGGCAGTTGGAAGGATGATGGCCCGCAGGGGTTTCACCATTGTAGCATATCTTGATGATTTTTTCATCTGTGAAGATTCTAAATCCAAGTGTGCTGAGGCTTTGGCTACACTTTTACAGTTACTAGGGAAACTGGGTTTTTATATCAACTGGAAAAAAGTTGAAGACCCTACACAGCAAATAGTGTTTTTAGGCATAGAAATCTGTAGTACTAAGATGCAATTGAGCTTGCCTCAGGGAAAACTTGATGAGCTCAGATCTGAGCTTGAGGCATTCATGCAACGTAAGCGCGCTTCTAAACAGCAGCTTCAATCCCTTGCAGGGAAGTTAAACTGGGCAGCCTCAGTGGTCTATGGCGGAAGAGTATTCCTGCGCCATATTATTAATGCATTTTGCAAGTTACAGCACAAAATGCACAAGATACGCTTATCACATGAAACCCACCAAGACATTGCTTGGTGGCACAGGTTCTTAGAAACCTTCAATGGCAAATCCCTTCTACTGCATAAAAACCCCATCACCCCAGTATACACCGATGCCTGTACATCAGGGGCGGGGGGCCTTTGGGAGGGGGATTGGTTCCACTGCTGTTGGGATACAGATCTTCCCTCAGCATCCCAGTGCCACATTAATGAGAAAGAAATTCTCGCAGTTGTGATAGCGGCCCATCGCTGGGCACCCTATTGGGCTAATCATACAGTCTCCTTCTTTGCTGACAACTCCGCGACAGTTGCTAGCATAAACAAGTGCTCGTCACGAAACAGTACCCTTCTGAAATGCCTCAGAAGTCTTTTCTGGTTGTCTGCCATCTATAACTTTAGATTTGTAGCACACCATGTGCCAGGTATAGAGAACAAAGAGGCTGATTTTCTATCAAGACTCGATGACAAGGCAAATTTTGCACGCCTCTTACAACATTACCATTTTAGAGGTACACCCTCGGATAGACTACAGTCACATTTTTCTTACAAAACCCTTTCGTCTTTACTCCGCAGGCACCAATCCTCCCTGCACAGCTGTATTAGACACCAGGGTGAATTTGCTCCGCAGTAGTGTTCTGGCTGATTCCACAAAGAAAACTTACTCTTCGTATCTCCAGCCTTACCTGCACTTCTGTAATTCAAAAGGAATTCCACTTGTGCCTATCACCCCTGTAAATTTAGCTCGTTTTATTGCCTTATTATCTTATAAGCTTTCTTTCAACTTTATTAGGAACTACTTGTCAGTAGTTCGCCTCCTGCATTTGGAGGCTGGGTTGGCAAACCCATTAGATTCATATTATATCAGTAGCTTACTAAAGGGCACAAAGCGTGTCCTGGGAGCTCAGACAGTTAGGAAGTTGCCCATTACCCCTAACATCCTCTACAGGATATTTAACATCTTAAATTTTGGCAACCCCAAGCATTTGTGTTTTTGGGCAGCTTGCTTGGTTGGCTTCTTCTCCTTTTTCAGGAAGTCTAACCTCTTAGCACCATCCTGGGAACAATTTGACCCCAGTAAGCATATGTCTAGGAATAATGTACGTTTTTCAAAAACAGGGGCAGTTATAGTAGTTACATGGTCTAAAACCATTCAATATATGCAAAGGTCTCTCTTAGTTCCTTTGCCGCATATTCCTAAGTCCCCATTCTGCCCTAGTTGCATACTCCGTTTGGTTTTCATGCTAAACCCCACCAATCTCCCTTGTTGTCCAGCCTTTATGTACATACTAGATTCAAAAAATCACATTTTGAGCTACGCAACTTTCCTACAAATGCTTAAATCATGTTTGTCTCAAATTGGTTTAGACCCATCCAAATATTCGGGACACAGCTTTCGAAGGGGGGGAGCCTCCTTTGCCCTTGATTGTGGCCTCCCACCAGACCTTATAAAATCTCAGGGGGATTGGAGTCAGATGCTTATCAGTTGTATCTAGATCCTTCCCTCTCTTTCCGTGTGCAAGTAGCAGAGCGATTAGGGTCAGAAATGTTACGTCGTTTCCCCACCCCCACATAATCTTGCCATGGGTCCATACCTGTCTCCATTTAATTTATATTGTTTTCTTATATGTATTATTTGTATCATGTGCTGTTCCATGTTTATGTGTGTACCAAAAACATTTTAATGTGAGGGTTGCTGAGGAGATTCAGACACTACCGCTATACCATTACTTCCGTCCAGACAACAGAATATCCTAATTCTACCGAGTCTGTTCCGACTTGTCCCACTAGCCAGCCAAGCTAAAGACTTCAACTACCCTGGCAATGGAGGAACAATATGTGTTGTTGCTAACATTGGTGTCGATATGTGCTCCATGAACCAACCAGAACAGGGATTTACCCTGACAGTGACTAAACATTCGACCCATTCAGCGTGCGTCTATTCCCATGATGCTGGTGTTTTGTATGCAGTTAGCCGTGTGTTCTTATTCCGCCTCCCTAGCTTTCCTTTATGTGGTACCACACCGTAAGGCATAATCATTCGTCTCCGTGCCATCAGTTTGGGACTATCAGTCCCTAAAGTTACAGTTTTCAGTGTGCATGTATTGTTAATAATGTGTTGTGTACATATGTTTCTACCCCTACTACCAGTTTGGGCATTGGAGATTTACCATGATTCTAATGCTTGTCTTCATTACCATATCTAATAAATCATGGTATTTGCCCAAACTGGTCTTTTATTGTTTTTACTGCTATAGTATCCAGATAGATAAGAAATTAATGTGTGATTAAACTTTGTTTAATATTTATTAATTTCTGTGAATGATAGGACCAGCGCCATCTTGGATTTATTGTGGCCCCTCGTCTCCTCTTTGGGTTTTGTTTTGTGGCCCCGTATCTGGCATAAGTTATTTAATAATTCTTAGTATTTGACCAATCAAATTAGCCCATTGTTTTGACCTTCGACCAGCAATAGGGATATCCCCCTAGGCCCCTATTGCTATCGCCACCTAGGGGGGGGTATCCCTCAGCCAATCAAAATTTGCTAATTTATAATTCTAAATAATAAGTTCAATTATCCAATCATTTCTCTTATTATATAACAACAACTTTTATCAGCCAATCAAATTTATCAGGGCCCCCTTTTACCTTCTTGTATCCTTGTTGAGCGTCACTTTCAAAAATTTACGCTAAAGGCAAAGCCACGCCAATTTAATCCACTGCTTCCAAGGATTTTAATTAAGTTTGCCATTGTTATTGTGATTTGTGACGATTATAATTTTTTTTTTTCTCTCCTTTTTTTTAGCTCACCTGAACCGAAGGTTCAAGTGAGCTTTTCTGATCACCCGTTGTCCGTCGTCCGTCCGTCCGTCCGTCCGTCCGTCTGTCTGTCCGTCCATCTGTAAACTTTTCACATTTTTGACTTCCTCTCAAAAACCTTTGGGCCAAATTTAAGCAAACTTGGTACAAAGCATCCTTATGAAAAGGGGATTCTAAATTGTTAAAATAAAGGGTACAACCCTTTTTAAAGGGGAGATAATTTAATACGAAACAGTGAAAATAGGGTGCATGTCTTTAAAAATCTTCTTCTCAAGAACCACTGCACCAGAAATGCCAATATTTACACAAAAGCTTGTATATATAGTGAAGATTCTAAATTGTAAAAATCGTGACCCCCCGGACCAAAACTGGGGCCCCAGACGGGGTTCAAAATTTAACATGGAAATACATTGGAAAAATGTTTAAAAATCTTCTTCTCAAGAACCACTGCACCAGAAATGCCAACATTTACACAAAAGCTTGTATATGTAGTGAAGATTCTAAATTGTAAAAATTGAGACCCCAAGACCAAAACTGGGGCCCCAGGCGGGGTTCAAAATTTAACATGGAAATACGTAGGAAAAATGTTTAAAAATCATCTTCTCAAAACCCACTGCACCAGAAATGCCAACATTTACACAAAAGCTTGTATATATAGTGAAGATTCTAAATTACAAAAATCGTGACCCCCGGACCAAAACTAAGGGCCCAGGCGGGGTTTAAAGTTTAACATAGAAATCCATAGGATAAATGTTTTAAAATCTTCATATCACGAACCACTGCACCAGAAAAGCCAATATTCACACAAAAGCTTGTATATATAGAGAAAATTCTAAATTGTAAAAATTACCGTATAACCCCTGGACCAAAACTGGGGCCCCAGGTGGGGTTCAAAGTTTAACATGAAAATCCATAGGATAAATGTTTAAAAATTTCCCTCTCAAAAACCACTGCACCAGAAATGCCAACATTTACTCAAAAGCTTGTATATATAGTGAAGATTCTAAATTGAAAAAATCCTGACCCCCGGACCAAGACTGGGGCCCCAGGCGGTCCGGGCTACAACTTAAACAAAGAAATATGTAGGAAAATTGTTTAAAAATCTTCATATCAAGAACCACTGAACCAGAAATTTCAATATTTATACAAAAGCTTGTATGTATAGTGAAAATTCTAAATTGTTAAAATTGTGACCCCCGACAAAACTGGTCCCCCAGGCGGGGTTCAAAGTTAACATATATAAGAAAAATGTTTAAAAATCTTCTTCTCAAGAACTACAATGCAACAGTTTGGGATATCACTATGCAATACATCCTTAGCAATTGTAGATTCTAAAGTGTTAAAATCATGACCCTCGGACTAATACTGGGGCATCAAGAGGGGTTCAAAGTTTAACATAGAAATATATAGGAAACATGTTTAAAAAATCTTTTCGAGAGCTACAATGTCATACTTTGTGAGATTACTTTACTTGGATCCTCAAATAGTAAAAAACTTTAAATTATAGAAGTGATCTAATACTGGGGCTCCAGGAGAAGGGGTTCAATGTTTCAAATAGAAAGATAGGAGGGAACATGTTTAAAAATCTTATGGAGGAGAACTAATGCTTCAATTTGTGAGATTACTATGCAAGCATTCTCAAATTGTAAAGTTTCCAAATTGTGGAAGCCGTGACCCCCCAGACTAATATTGGGGCCCAAGAAGGGGTTCAAAATTAACATAGAAATATATAGGGAACATGTTTAAATCTTCTTCTCAAGAACTACAGTGCAACAGTTTGTGAGATTACTATGCAAGCATAATTGGCTATTGTAGATTCTAAATTGATTGGTAAAATCATGACCCCCAGACTAATACTTGGGCCCCAAGACCCCCAGACCAATACTGAGGCCCCAAGTGGGGTTCAAAGTTTAACATAGAAATATATAAGGAAAATGTTTAAAAATGTTCTTCTTGAGAACTACATGCTACAGTTTGTGAGATTACAATGCAAGGATCCTCAAATAGTGTAGTTGTTAAAGCCAACCATAAACCCCGGACCAATACTGGGGCCCCAGAAAGGGGTTCAAAGTTTAAAATAGAAATAACATATGCTATGAAATAGAATGTTACAAGGAACTGTAGTTCAGGTGAGCGATGTGGCCCATGGGCCTCTTGTTTTGTGTACTTTTGTTTGTCTATTGTCATTGTAGTTAGGAGCTTTACCATGATTCTAATGCTTGTCTTCATTACCATATCTAATAAATCATGGTATTTGCCTAAACTGGTCTTTTATTGTTTTTACTGCTATAGTATCCAGATAGATAAGAAATTAATACATAATTTTACATGTATATAAACAAACAAAACTTCTTAATTTTGTGGAGCTGGTGACAATTTTTCAAAGGCTTTTAGTACATATGTGAATGTGGACCCATGTCAATTGATATCGACCAAAGACTCGGGAAGTGATATCAACTGAACTTGCTTGGGTCCATATAACAACACATACTGACCGTACAATGAAGTCCGTAATAGTTATATTTTATAATCACTCACAACAGAGTTATGGCTGTCAAGAATTTCGTTACTATAGACAAAAAAAGTAAGGGAATTGTTCATTATGACATCAAAAAATTCTTCAATCCTATAAAATATGTAATACATTATGACATATCAATCCTTAAAAATATAGAAATTTTCAATTAGCGAATTCAAGCTACCACTTTTTGATAATCAATAACCAACACATGACATTATTTACAATGGCGTCATCAATTTAAAAAAAACCTTATGTAATAGAGACACTAATTGCCTCTGCTGGTATTTGAACCCAGGTCCTCTGGCACGCCAGTCCAGTACTCTACCAATCGAGCTAAAGGGTTAACCCAACAGCCAGAGCTAGTAGGAATG
This sequence comes from Magallana angulata, assembly GCF_025612915.1. Classification (NCBI taxonomy): domain Eukaryota; kingdom Metazoa; phylum Mollusca; class Bivalvia; order Ostreida; family Ostreidae; genus Magallana; species Magallana angulata. The sequence goes on along the minus strand of NC_069116.1, from coordinate 53,752,479 downwards.
CCATATACCTGACTCTACCACACTTACATACTGAATAAAAGCTTATTATGACAACAAAAATAAGAGAGTATGGATTTAGATGTTAACTGAATGTGATTGAAGAATACTGAAGATTCTTAATTAATCCGAGAAATTTATATTAGCCTAAAATCGCGAGAAGTTCATCTTGCGGATTGCAAAATCTCGCTTTTATTTTACGGACAGATGTAAACTAAATAGAACTATGATAAAAATTTGGTGTTTGCGATTTCATACTCTTGTGATTTGATGCAAAACGGTTTAGTCGCGGAATTAGGTACTTGCGTAAAATAAGAAATTTACAATATTTCTTGTCAAAATTCCCTGATGTACTAGTGCATACTAAAACATTCATTCAACAGTTGTAAAATGAGTTAGAGAGGAAAAAAGCAGACATTTTGGCCGGTAAATCTTGGCATGCTGGAATAGTATCAATACTATACTAGAACATTACAACAGTTTTATTTCATTTCATTATGCTTAAAATTGCGAGATATCACAGGGCCATATAGATGTAAGCTTTCTTTGATCCAAGGTGGGAGATGTGTATTATAAATATGAACAAAATTCATATATTGTCATAGCATGTTTCTCGATACCCCAGGGGTACAAGAAAGCCAATATTACATTTTATGTGAGTTGTACAAGTATACACTTAACTTACTTTTTAAAATACTTTATTCTAATTTTATTTCCATGTATTAGAATATCTATCCACTGTTCCATGCATCAAAAAATTTCTGGCTAGTGTATTTGTTGTAACATTATTAGGCACTTGTTGACTTGTTGCGTGGTATATTATTTTTAAGAATATTTTATGAATAAAGCACGTATTTCTTGTAAAACTTCACAGTTTAACCAACTTTATTATCAATGTGATTAATCAATGGTCGTCAATCGGCATGTTTTGAACTGAAAGTGCTAAAAACAATGTCTGCAAATCCCATTCAGATCAACAAGAAAAGGTGTGTAGCTAATGGTATTTGCTCAATTTTATTAACCGGGTTTTCCAACGGAAAAATCCGGTTATTAAAATGGTGAAAATGGCGGGCGGGCGGCTGCCAAAAGGGTACCCTCATTGTACGGATAACTCCTCCTACAGTTCTCAAGAAAGGAAGTTGTTCTTTTGCAGATCAATTGTACATATATCAGAGGTGTGCATATTGCTAGGATTTTGATTTCCGATAATTTATCGAAAAAATACCAGCTTTTGAACTTAGTCATTTTTTGGCAAAATATTGCATATAGGGTACCCTCATTGTACGGATAACTCCTCCTACAGTTCTCAAGAAAGGAAGTTGTTCTTTTGCAGATCAATTGTACATATATCAGAGGTGTGCATATTGCTAGGATTTTGATTTCCGATAATTTATCGAAAAAATACCAGCTTTTGAACTTAGTCATTTTTTGGCAAAATATTGCATATAGGGTACCCTCATTGTACGGATAACTCCTCCTACAGTTCTCAAGATAGGAAGTTGTTCTTTTGCAGATCAATTGTACATATATCAGAGGTGTGCATATTGCTAGGATTTTGATTTCCGATAATTTATCGAAAAAATACCAGCTTTTGAACTTAATCATTTTTTGGCAAAATATTGCATATAGGGTACCCTCATTGTACGGATAACTCCTCCTACAGTTCTCAAGATAGGAAGTTGTTCTTTTGCAGATCAATTGTACATATATCAGAGGTGTGCATATTGCTAGGATTTTGATTTTCGATAATTTATGAAAAAAATACTAGCTTTTGAACTTAGTCATTTTTTGGCAAAATGTTGCATATAGGGTACCCTCATTGTACGGATAACTCCTCCTACAGTTCTCAAGATAGGAAGTTGTTCTTTTGCAGATTAATTGTACATATATCAGAGGTGTGCATATTGCTAGGGTTTTGATTTCCGATAATATATCGAAAAAATACCAGCTTTTGAACTTAGTCATTTTTTGGCAAATATTGCATATAGGGTACCCTCATTGTACGGATAACTCCTCCTACAGTTCTCAAGATAGGAAGTTGTTCTTTTGCAGATCAATTGTACATATATCAGAGGTGTGCATATTGCTAGGATTTTGATTTCCGATAATTTATGAAAAAAATACTAGCTTTTGAACTTAGTCATTTTTTGGCAAAATGTTGCATATACATGTAGGGTACTCCATTTCACTGGATAAGGATTGACATGGATTATGGATACAGTTTACATAAAAGAAAACCCGGTTTGCTGTCACATTGACAGCTTTTCACTTGTTATTAATTTATATTAACATCCAGGACATAACATGTCAAATGTAGGTCTAATATATTATTATTAGAATGACCTATACATATATATTTATTATTATTAGAATGACTTGTATATATATATATTGTGTGTGTGTGTGTGTGTGTGTGTGTGTATATATCTATATACTGAAATTTCCTAATTAAACGCGAGGAATTAATTTCCTTGTAAAATCGCGAGAAGCACTATTTGCGGATTTTTAAAATCTCGCCGTTGAGAACCGTAAGAAATAAAGAGAAAGTTCCACATTTGCAATTTTATATTCTCACGATTTGATACAAACCAGCAGGATCGCAGAATTAATAACTCGTGTAATATGAGGAATTTACAGTATATATGTTAAAAATTTTAAAATCCCCAGCAAGATTTTAACTCATCATTTACAGATTTGTAGTGAACCGTGAACCCTCTAACCCACTGCGCTATGCTGTTAGGTGACATCTTTGGAAAAGAAAATATAAATTAACACTTGATTTTATTGTTTATTTTGATGAATAGTACCATAAAGTATCGTGTATAATACGCACCCCCCAAAGTTGACCAAAAAATGGCGGAAAAACAGCAGGTCCTATGTATAACACGCACCCAAAAAATGGTGAAATCAACGGCCGCCATTTACCCCCAAACTATCGATGTTTCATGACAATATTAAAATCCATACGCAATTTCTGTAATTTTGTGATCGGAACACAGCTCAGACGATGAAAATCGACGGCCGCCATTTTTCCAAATAACTATCGATGTTTAATGATAATTTTATAACCCAAGTGCAATTACTGTAATTTCGTGGTTGGAACATGGCCCAAGCGATATTAGAGTCAAAGTTCTTACTATAAAAAACGGTATGATTTACAAAAGTGGTATCAAAAGGGGGCCTATCATCTGACACTTCGTACAGTAAGAGTTTCTTACAGTTACACAACAGCGGAGAAGTTGAAGATCAATCATCATATGTAGAGAGGAACGGCAACCGAGCTTTGTGCTTAAAAGTAATAATGTTTGCAGATATAAACCAAACCAACATCAAAAGAAATGATTTAATTGATTAATTATAGTTAAACTGTTGATTGTTGTGAAATAAACATTGTGAAGAAATGTATGTATGTCGTATATCGTCATTATCAAGTCGTACAAATGATCGATGTATTTTTAGCAGTGTCTATGTAAAACAATAATGTTTAACTGCATAACTGGAAATAAAGTAATCAAATTAAATAAAATCATAATTATTGCTAATCTTCATGGACTTGAAAACATCCTGTGAAGTCCGACACGAGACAGGTGCATGCTTCTGACACCGGAAATCGTTAAACAAACATTGACCACGCACCGAGTCAACAGGTGGCTGCTTACATAATGGCGAATACACTGGCGATTTTAAAACTTGTTGCAAGGAATATTGTTGAGAAAGGATAAATATTTCAATACATTGAAATAAAACTAAGAATAAGGTATTTCTGACGCAGTAAATATAGTATACACTCATACAACTTGCATACCACACTATATCGGCAGTACACACTCATTCAATTTGCATAACACGCTATATTGGCAGTCACTACTCCCGTGGTATCAAGAATCATGGCTTGAAAAAATGGGGTAAAATTTTGGTCCTATGTACAACATGCACCCCCCACTTTTGACCAAATTTTTACTGAAAAAAAGTGCGTGTTATACATGCGACTTTATGGTACGTCACAACATGGAGGTGTCTCATACCACCCTAAGCCATATTTCAGTGAGAAAATGATGTTCAAATTTGTTTTGAAAATAAATTTGACATAAAGGGGTACCGCTTTATTTTGTCTCATATCATAATATGCCCCCGACATCGAGGCTGGTACAACTGTATTATGACTTTGATATCTCTTTAAATAAAGTCGCAATATTTTTGCATATCAAATATAGACCTATGTACATTTTGTTCACTAATGCTGTAAGTCGTTTTAATTCCACGGTGTTAAAATTTCACAATCTATCAAAAAGTACCAATCCCAATGGTTTTCGTGGTTTATAAAGTGTAAACTGCCCCAAACCATCTTATATCGTATAAAACAAATAAATATTGAATTCATTAATATTACTTTTTTGATGGTTCAAAACAGATATAATTGTCAAAAAAAGTCATAATTCCAGAATAAGGGATGGCGTGTTTCCTATTGTAGTATCTCCCTTGAATGGCAAGAAAGTGGCCATGAAAGTTGTAAAGCAGGACTGCATTTTACAAAAGAACTTACGATCAAGTCTTAAATATTTACAGTCTCGTAAAATGATCTTTAGAAAACAAAATTGACATAAAACCACTTGTTTATAAATATTTCAATTTCCATAATTATATTTTCCAGGCATAAGAATTAATCATTGATTAGTTGGTGATTATAGGCATTTATTAATTTGGTCGTAAGTCGTAAGTTCTTTTGTAAAACGCAGCCCAGATGCTTAGGTTGATAAATCTTATTTTTTAAAAGTATTCATTGAGATTTTTTGATATGGAATCAAATTTTGTTCAAATTTAGAAGAAAAACTCCAAAATTTGAAGTGCTGATTTTAGCAATATTTTGATAAAATATGATATTGCTATGTAAAAAAGCCAATGATGAAAATGATTATGAAATTTACTTTCATTTTTGAAATTAATGAATATAATTTGCAAATTAATTCCATCAAATAAAATAATTATTGCAGAAAATTGAAATTGAGAAGAAAATAGTTATGAAAATGATATATGCTGTAGGGGACATCCTGATATTAATGTGTTTAAAAAAGGAAAAAAAATCATTGACAAATAATTTTAAACTGCAATGCCCTGTTCCCCCTGAAATGATGTGGAGCTCAATATATATATAGATACACTCCCCAGTTAGCCCTATTTGTCTAATACTTTACTTTAACAGATCTTTTTGGATAATAGCTTGCAGTGACCTTGAACCAAGTAAATATGAAAATCATAGCAGATCTCTTTATAATTAGTTTTAGACTGTAGATAATTTCCCATTTGCTTAATCTTGCTCGGATTGAAGAAAAATGCCTGTATGTAAGGGATTATGAGATTTCATTAGAAATTCAATACCAGCTGAAAAATTTCTAAGTTATAGGTCAAGGTCAAAGCAAATTTCTTTAGAATTCTTTTCATCCTATTATCCATTATTCAAGCAGGGCCTTTTGAGATGATCACCATCTCAGTGTTGTCTAGTTTTGATTATTGTTGTTCGGGTGAGCAATATGGCCCATGAGCCTCTTTTCTTTGTTCAAACATTTTCTTCTGATAGCTTGTAATAATTATGATGTTTTTCATAGATAATGGACTTGATTTTATTCAATTTTGATTTTTTGAATATTGAATGCATTGTATTGGTCCAATATCCTGATGTAACGACTGGTCAGCCCAGCTACTTAGTGATCTAAAAATGATGTATCATGATGTATGAAATAAACAAAAAAATTATTTAGTTCAATTTCCTTCAATTTCAGAAAAACACAATAATCTGTGGGATTTTTTTGTAACCTTCTTATGTTAAGAAATATTAAGAAAAGAAAAAGAAATCCAAATGAATTAACACATCCTCCAGGTGTGATAAAATAATTGTCTCTCACATCAGTTTTGGTGGTGTTTGATTTTTAAATAGCAACATTCTACCTCTCCCATTTACATTCAATCATGACATAATATTTCCCTTTCTACAGACAATTAAATCTTTGATGCGTTTTTCTTAAGGCTCCAGTGATGATGGTCTGTCGGAGAGTTGGTGGAACAAATATTCCGGGCCACGATTTCAGGCTGCTGTGGCTTGTTACCTGAGACACTGGTCTCTCGTTATGACAGGTATCACAGATCTTGGGCTTGTATCCAGAGGTGAGAGTTTGCTAACTAAATTAGTGATCTTAAGTTTCACAGGTATCGCATAACATATCTGATAATTGACAGGTAGTCAGAAGGCACAGCCTGTATATACAGCTCTTCTGATTGGGTCACAAATTTCCACACACCCTGTACTTTGGGATATATTACCTATGTATACATGGATGCTCTGTTTTCATACATCAGACAGTAGCACATTATTTCGGCAGCTCTACTCTCTACGATGAACCTTTGAACTATAAATAGACAGTCATGTAGATGTATATAAGAATTGACTGTAGTTATCATTACGTATACAATTGCCAGTATTATGTTTGAGTGAGACCTCAGTTACGCGTGGATTCTTTTTTATTTATTTTTAAGGACAAAGCTCATAGGGTATAGCATTTTAAAAAAAAACTTGTTACCACGCTTGAAGTTTGGATCTGCATCATCAGCATGTATAATGATACATTTGGATCGTGGACTGCTCCCCAATCGCGATGGCTGAGGTAAGCAAGCATGTCTCTTTTTTTCAATCATTTTTTTTACAAGCATAAAAAAGCAACAAAATATTAGATAACTAAATGTTCCTCTAAATATTTAAAGTCTACCAAATGCATAAATATATTAAATATATAAGTCATATTTTTTATAAAAAGTTAAAATCTTAAGAAACACAGGTAAACTTATTAATTATAAATGATTTTAGGGTAATACAACTCAAAGTTTCTTCAACTTTTTTTTTTTTTTTCACTGAATATTGTTGAAAGATTAAGCAGAGGAATTTTTTCCTCCAAATTTCCCCTGACATATCAAATGTATGCTAAAAAGTGGAAAATGTCTTGACACCTAATCTGAGTCTGTTGCAGTTGGGAAATAAACTAACTGGCAAGCTCGGTTAAACACGACTTGTGTTTGTAAATAAAGATGCATTTAACTTCTTGCATTTGACGAGATATTATTTGATGAAATCAGCAGCTGCTCTAATCTTTTTTTAAAATTTTCTGTTTTTCCTGGATTTTGATTTTTTCTTCTTTAAATTACATGAGACTTTGCAGCTTGTATCTGGTATGACACACATAGAACTTATTCACTGTGGAGAAAGTTAAAAAAAAATTAAGATTTAACTTTCAAAGTTAGCCGAATGCCTAGAAAATAGTCTATATACAAAATAATAATGCATATTGTAATATTTTTTAAAAAGAATGGCAAATTTATTAAAAATTTTCCAAACTTTTTATGAGAACTCCACATTCTTAATATTAATTGAAAAAAAAAGATATGAATTTTATGAACAAAGATCAAAACCAACTGCTTGATAGTGAATATAAATATAGGAGCTAAAGTTCATGACATGCATTGGATGGGAACAAGCAGTAGTTCAACTGGCCAGCACCACAGTAGAAAATGAAGAACATGAGGGCAAAAAAGATGTTTAATTGGTTCCAAATGTCTTCCTACCGGATTCTAGGTTGAGAATATTTTTGTTGGGTACCATTTCAAATTTCCGCCAAGAAAGTCTCATTCAGCACACTTGGGTCATGATTTGTCTGGGGTTTTTTTTCTATTTTTTCATTTTGTTGTGAAATGTTTTCAATGATTGATCAAAGAATTGAGTAAATAAAATATTTCTGTCATTAATTTGAGTAATAGGATCTCTTTTACAATTGTACTGGAATTCTGCATCATTGTAATGTAAAGTTGATGGAGTTTTAAATGTGCTGGTTGATTGATCGTATAGCCATTGCGTGAAGCGGGTATTTCTCTGCATAAAGAAATATGAAATATTCAAAACTTTGATGCATGAAACGTCTTTATATACTCTGCTAGCATTGATGATTTAATTTCTCAGAGATTGTAAGCCTCTCAAGGAATTAATACTCGTTTATTCTTCCTCCAAGTCTTTTTTTAAAGTAATTAGCTACATTAATTTATGAATGTGTTTCTATAGATGATGATAGTAGGAAAAAAAAAAACCTTAAGAATTTACAGAGTCACTCAGTTTCAATTTTTTTTTACCGTATCTTTTACAAAATCACCATGACTTTTAAAAAAAGGCATATTGTCAATGAAATTTAATTTGCTGCTTGTAATAAATGAAAAGGAAAATCAAAGCAATAAAGGGACTGGATAAACTTGCCTGTTACCTCTATTAATTGAAATGGAGTTTCTGGTATTAAAAAAGAGAAAAATAAATCTTTACCCTTAACTTGAAGTTATCTTATTTTTATTTTTGTGAAATAAATATCATTAACAATTTATTAGAAAAAGCATTCAAACTATTGTCAGACATTGTGGGCTTCTTTTTAACAAAGACATTTAATGTCTTTTTCTCGTGTGTATCATAAGACTAGATTAAATGCATGTCAGATGTTAGAAAAAGTTCATCATGTTGTAAGAAAATCATTATGAAATGTTGAATAAGGAATATTAATTTATTGTAAAGAAAAGATGCACTTCCATTGAGGCAAATACCTCGACTGATCTAAATAACATTACTCCTTAAATTAATGAGGAACTCTCCCTTAACTCTCCCTGGTAAAAAACAACAATTAAACTTTTTATTTTGGTGTCGAAATAACCTTTTAATATTGGAAAAGGAATTATTTCATAATTAACACCTCTCATTGACCTATAAACATGCAAGGTAACTTTTTATCTAAATATATTTTAAAAGTATTTAATATTTCTCAGTTTTATTCTAATCACGATTCCTATATGACTGTAAACATTTAGTTTTCCTTGGATTTTTTTTTTTTTCTGATTGGCTGATTAATGGCTTATTTTGAAATAGTACAAATTTATTTTTGATTATTGTTAAGTTATCACGATCTTATTTTGATTTGCTGGAAAATCAGAAATATTCATCAATGATTAAGTTTTGTTTATTTTGTCAATAATGTATATCAACTTTATAGAACCCCTAATGAAACTTTTCATAGTTACATGTTTTGAAAGCAAAAAAATCAAATCAAATTCTTATTAAACTATTTCAAATCACACATCAACAAAATCTTACAAACCCCCCCCCCCCCCCCCCAAAAAAAAAAAATGCACAAAATAATTCAAGTAATAAGGAAAATAAAATTACTCATTTTCTAGAGGAATTTTTTGTATTTTCTCTCTTAAACTGTAAATTCCTATTTAAACGTGAAGAATTTATATATATGCATAAAATCACGAAAAGCAGGCCTCGCAGATTTTAAAACCTCGCCATTATTTTCTGAGAGTTGGGAACTGTAAGAAATATTGATATATGTTCCGCATTCACAATTTTATATTCTCTGTGTTTGATACAAAACAGTGGGAGCGCGGAATTAAGTACTTGCATAACATAAGGAATTTACAGTTCTCATAATACAATCATGAATTTGACCAATGACGATAGAGTTTTAATTCAGTAATTTTAGAAAAATATAACCAATTTAACCATTTCTGTATTTTGATATGCTGGAAATGAAGTATAACATTTGCATATAAAAACAACAGATGCTGTCGAATTTAAGTAGACATTAGTTAAGTTGAATCTTAATCATTAATGTAATTTGATATAATCACCTTTTAAGAGAGACCAATGGCTGTGGCCATTTTTAGATGAAATTGATCTCCTTGAAATGGAGAGTTGAGTATAAACAAGAAAATACTCAAAATTATAAGCTAAATTTTATTGAATTTTCTTTAATAATAGTTTATATATGAACAAATTATATCCTAAAAAAATGGAGGTAGGTGTGATGGGTTTGTTGACCATCCAGCCTCCTTAATGATTGTTATAAATTTGGTTCTTATTAGAAATGAATACACATTACAGTGTGCAAGACTAATTGTGTAAAAAATCATCACTGTTAATGTAAGCATTAGTTTTGAACAAATGGATTGTGATATTAAAAAAGAAAAATCTTTTGATATCTTGTGGCACTTTGTATTTTTGAGTGTCTTTGTTCTCCACCAATGAATTTGGAAAGAAAATTCTTAAGGACAATTTATATTTATCACAATGTTAGAAATTAAGTTTTCAGAATAAATTTGAATTTTTTAAAAGCCAAAAACACACAAGAAACAAACAATCCAAAATCAATAAGTTAATTAACGCTGATTTAACCCCTGCCCATGCAATTATTCTTCTTGAAAAAAAATCAAATAAAGATGAAAAAAGAATCTCTTTGTTTTATGACCCAGTATCCATGACAATAGCCTAAAAAATTACTCATAGATGATGGTCCATAACCTTGTATTGTGCTTGCAGACTGGAGAACTGTCTTCAGGTATGTCTATGACCCCAAAAAATGATATCCAAACAACCCAAGGAATTGCTGGATATGTCCCTATCGTCAGTAAGCTTGGCTACAGGTTCTGTCAGCCATAAATCACAGCTTCTGTCCTTGTAACGATGTCCCCCAGGCCCAGGAGAATGCAGATGGAAGCTGAGTAATGCATCCAGTATAGTGTCGGGTAGATAATGGGCCACAATGAATGTGTTAGCCAGCTAACTGGGCAGGATGGTAACCCACAGGCATTGCATCAAATTGATTAAAGAAAGATTACAAGCAGTGAAGAGGGAAAATGACCTTGGCATCTAAGGTCGTGTTACTGGGCCATTGTCAAATGTCTATTTACAAAGGTACCTAGTGCTCTGAATGGCTTTCTCCATATCTGATCACTGTACCACTCAGCCATGATGTATTGCCAATTCAGATTTCTAATTATGAAAATCATCTTTAATGTGTCCTATCATTTGCTTTCTCCCTCTCTTAAAACAGGTTATAGAAATAATTCTTGTGTACTTTAATTGAAAATCGTTTTGATCAGTTATTCTTGTCTGTGGATTATTAGAGTATTATATTCTTTTTTTTTTTAAATAAATTAATAAAATAAAAGAATATTTACTTGATGATTTAAAATGTTGAGCATGACCAAATAGGCAAGATGTGGAGAGAAACAAATCAGGGATACAGATGGGGCGAATAGGGTAACCCGATATACTGAGAATTCAAAAACCTGGTTTGAGTACAAGAGAGAGAGGCAGGATTTGTAGAAGAAGTAAGTATGTCAGATATGCCTGTGATTCCTAGCCAGCGAGCCAGCCAAGTGTAAGGGCAGTGGGAGAATCGGCAGGTCAGTAAGGGGGAATAGGTACAGAGGGGGTCAGGGGGAGGGAAGGGCTCATCGGGGGCCCAGAATGTGGGGCTCATCAGGTGAAGAGGAAGTTAAATTGCTGCTCATTGAAGTGTTCCAATAAATTCAATCTGCTGGAAAATATGTGTCAAAATCGTTGACAGGATGTCTATCAGGGAAACTGATTAATGAAAGCAGCACACTTTATCCATTTATTCAGATCATGTGAGATACAAGTGAAATGGGCTAGGTAGATTTCATCATTGTATAGTCCAAAGACACTCAATTGAATAATCTCAAAATATGCAGATATATTTAATATAAGTATATAAGAAATCTTTGAGTTGCAGATGATTTTTATTTCCTGTTGGTAGAAAAATGAGCTCGAGTTTGGGTTCACATTGTTACATGTTAACCTCAATGTACATGTTTTGAGTGATTTGTAACCACTAGGAGTGAATTATAATTGTCAAGCGTGGTGTCATCCTTCAGCGTGTGTGAAGTTTATCATGCCTTGTTGAGACCCTGCGTTCCCTACCCTCCCTGTGACAGGGGTCAGCTGACCTCTGTGTAGTCTGTCTGTCGGGGTCGTGTAAGGTCAGTCTACAGATTTGTCTGGAGGTCCGGGGGACAGCCCTCGGCCATCATTAATGTCGGAAAGACCAGCCCTGGCAAGTGGTTGGCATGATTGAGTGAGCATCAGATGGCACAGTGCTGGCCTCCCTCTCATGTATACTTGGACATTTCTATTTGTAATGACCAAACCAGGTCTACCTGGCAAGTCTGTCAGGTGTATTGCTTGTTCCGGGTCATCTGTGTGTTTGAGTTCAGTCATTAGCTAACCTGTATGAAAGCTGGTCACTAGATTTTGGTCTTTAAAGTGAGGGCCATGATAAATGAGAATGTCTCACTTATTTAAGATTTAGAATTGCGTGAAGTTAATTTACAGGAGGGAGTTAGATTGCTGTTGTATTTGAGAGAATTATTTGGCTGTTGTGGTAAATGATCAGTAAGAGGGGGGAATAAACTGTTACATAAATGAAATTCAATCTCGATAATGAAGTCTTGTTTCACAGCATGTCACAGTTACGGACAAGATCAGTTTGTTATAATTTGTTCATTACTGATGTGAACTACTACAACAAATTTAGGCGGTTAATATGGTTTCAAAATTTAACGAAGTTAATTCAACACTCAGACAAGGAAAAAAATATTTACATGAAAATACTCACCAGTTTGGCATATTTTTCTGTTATTTGGCAAAGAATGCCCCAGAATTTTTTTCCATTGATATTAATGAATGGTATGTCTTAAAATGAGTTTGCAGGGCTTGTAATTGGTTGCATATGTATATTTCTGTGGATTGAATACTTGTGTCTGTGACAGGCTTCTTCTACCTCCGAGGTTTTAAAGTCAATCAGGCACACAACTCTGCATGGTTTAAGTCAAAGTGGAAATTAAAGTCAATCGTCATGCTTGAATTGGCCTCTGACATTTTAGAAAAATTGACTTTGATACAGAACAGATAAAGCAATTGTTTCAGTAACATTCTTTTATTGAAACTGTCGTATAGAAATAATTAACTGTGCATTTATTTTATTTTAGAAATTCACAGTTGTGAAATATGAGTGATTCTCATCAATATTTAATAACTTTAAAAGAATGTGAAATATTAAAAAAATTGATGAAACATGCAGTAGTTGATTCTTTGTTGCTATATCTGTCTGTAGAATTTATAAATTTGTAATTAAAATAAGCAATTAACCTGTTCATGTCTGATGACGATTAGTGCGTTACCACCCCCAACACTTTGATAAATTGACTGTATAGTTTTAGACACGTCAATAATTTTTTTGTATGTTTTGTAAGGATTTTTGGCAGTTATCTCCGTATTAAATAAAAACCAAATGTTTTACTCTTATTCATACCTATGTTTGTTTTTGTTTGTTATTTTGTCCCCTTTTTTTGATTTAACATGAAGGAGAACTTTGATTAATATTTGATCACCATACAACAGCAGGAGAAATGACAGAGATCTCTGAAGCAGTATTGCACGTGTTGTTAGTTTCATGGCTGAAAATGGCTCAAAATCCTTGGATTGCCAGATTTATGAGCAAAGTGACTTTGGAGAGAAATGCAAGAAATAAATTATACCAATGCGTTTGCATTCAGGCATTGTTAGAATGAATATGGTGGATTAAAATGCAAAGTAGAGATACATATACACTGTCTGTGATAAAAATCAAACAAAGATATGGGTAGGCAGTGGATTGCTTGGTGTTTGGTCGCTGAGGAAGGTTAGGGGTCGTTCTCACTTCATTTAATTCACATAAAGTGTGCCAACTTCACAGGCATAAATACACATGCCACTGTCGAAAGCTCATGCAATTTAATGCAGTTTTCCTCTGACTATATGTTTCTCCAATTTCTTTATTCTATCCTTTGTGAAACTTAATTATTGCATAAAGATGGATGAAATGACAAATTTCAGTCAATTTAAATTTTATTAGATGAGATGGGTAATAGAATTCTATAAAGGAATTGACAGTTGGGATTAAATCCATTGATGAAGCGAAAAGACGTGTATAGTTTGTTTCTATGCATGGCTTTTTTAAAGTCCTCTGGTTATTATTAATCACTATTTTAACATGCTAACTTTATTTATAGGCATACCTTTGAAATACTTGCAACCCATCAAAATCAAAATCTTGAACAAGAGCAGTCTTCTTAAATATGCCAATGAGAATTTTTTGATTGTTCACCATTTTAATTTTGAAAGTCAAATAATTTGTAAACAATGGAGTGTTTTCTTTGTTCTTTATTTGAATACAAACTGGGTCATGTTGTGCAGTTGGCTTAATAATTTATTTTATCCAGTTTTAACTGGATATCTAGCTGTCCTGTGCATATATCTTATTGTTTCTTGTTTTTTTTTAAAATATATATACACATAATATTGAAATTTAAAAAAAAAAAATATTGATCAAAATGAAAAATTAGTAATAAGTTATGAATTCATAAAAAAAAAAAAAAATAAATAAAAATCTTGCCACTAAATGTAATCTATCTTAACCCTAACTTGATTATCATTTTAAAATAAATTTCTTTTCCTGATGTAGTTGTATTTTGTTAAGGAATAATTTTATCTTTTTTTAAACATCTTTCTACACTATTTTTGTTGGATGTAATTAATGATCAAAATCTCAATTTAAAACTCTTTTTTTCCTTAATTTGTCACAGAGCGTCTTGTATGTGACAGCAACACTGTATAGATTTAAGATCATGCAGTCCTACATAATTTATCTGGGGCCTGTTTAATAAAATATAAAAGTTTCCAGCATATTGTGACACCAATGTCCATCAAAATGATCATTGTCGTCGTAATAACGAAATAAAGTACACTTTATTCTCTATGCATAAAACATGCAATGTAAATTGTGTGGGGCCCTGAATTCTAAGACCATTACCGAACATGTGGCTTCGTATTTTCTTAAGTCCTCAAAACCTTGACCTTGATTGAAATATTATTTTGAATGAAATATTTATGCAGTGGTATGTCTTCAGTCATCAAGAGAGAATACATTAAGTAGGTGATTTATGTAGTATACACCAAGGTATGAAGAGATCACTGCAAAATTATTCCTTATTGTACACGAATCTTATTATTTCTCAAAGTTCAACAGAATTTATTATTTTATTTTGCATAATATGTATCATCCTGCCCTGAAATTGTTATAAACTGACCGTTAGCTGATTGCATTACCCACTGACATACATATACTTCATCTGAATTTTAAAGTCCCTCTTTTGATAATTATGTCATATATATAGTTAGGAATCCTTTAAATTGGGCTTGATTAATGTTTTCTTGATTTCTTTAATTTCACTGATGGTCATGTTTTTTAGACGCTTGTAAATTTAAATTGTTATTTTGAGTACTTTCAAGTCCTCAATGAATTTTGAAATTTAAAATTTTATTATGCAATATGTATCAGAAATAGCAAATCCAATGAAATTCAAAACTAGGTATTCCATTCCTTGATATTTATATTTTTCTAACATAAAGTGCCAAAAAAAAAATAAAATCATCACTACTGACAATATTTCATTAATAATAATCAAACGGATGATTGAGTTTCTACATTTTTGACACAAGTCGCATGATGACATGCCATATTACCTGTTGTAAGGTATTGTTCTTGTCAATCACTGATGTAATGTTATAAAATCTTTAAATGAATATTTTTATACGTACTTTATATTTTTATTATTTTTTTTTTTTTTTGGTTATTAAGTTGAAATGATTTTTATGAACATTTAGAAAGGTTGGTTTTGAGTGAAGAAAATTTCCATTTGAAGGAGTATATGCTTCAATTGATGGAAATCCATTTTATTTTTGTTGAGATTCTGGATTGACAGATCTCTGTGGATCTTTCTCCTCATATTTGGATTGCGATTCTTGTCAAATGAAGCAAGACGCAGCATTGCTGCTTACAGCGTAGGCTGGCTGTCCACCTGGTGCTCGTTTACTTATCTACCGCTGATAAAGTCTACATTCTCTGCAGGTGCTTGAATCCCCAGCCAACACTCTGTAACCTGCCTGCTACCTGTAGAACCAGCCTTCATAATCAAGCTACACCACTGAAAGGAGTCAAGTTATGGACCTTTCAATCCCTCCATCCCTTCATGTTTTTTTTTGAATATCATTTTATGTTGCATGTGATGCATACACTTTTATGATTATCATATAAGTGACTTTCATTGTTGGGGATAACATTAAAGTGAATTTTGCAAATTTTTCTTAGAAAAATCTTGAACATTGTCTGCAAATGCATGTTCTGCTAGACCAGTACTGCATGATGTGATAGAAAATATTGCTGGAAATAAATGTAATATGTTATTCACCTAGCTGTTTTTGGGGGTTTCCAATCAAGGATTTCTTATACAGTATCAAATTCAGAGTTTCTCCAGTCTTAATCCTATAGGGTGATATCTTGAAGCTGAGATTGTGTGAGAGAAGATTTCTTTCTTGAAAGAATTAGGTGAGATGACAGATTTGGGTGGCCATTGGAAATCAATATTGTCAATATGGGACTACATGCACACCCTGAAAGAAAACCCCTCAGTTATGAAAGTCGAGTAGCTATAAGAAAAATCTTTCCTTTAATTGGTCTGGCTTTTGTTGTTGTATTGTGGCTATGAGATGGGTGTTTTAAATCTAGGGTTTTTTTTTACCTGGATAATCAACAGGTGTTTTTGGCAGTGAACATCTGTCTGCAGTGTACCAATTATAGTGGAGACTTGGCCTTACCAGAGGGGGGATTGTATTATAGTGTTACTGCTGCATATCGAGTCATGTTGCTGCTTTGTTGCATTGTCATTGCAACATTTTATTATCTTATTACAATGTTGAGAGAAGGTGATATATATTTTCTTCTTTTTTTTTCCGTTTCACTTGGCGAAAAAAAAAAATTTAATATTTCAGATCTCTCCCCCCCACCCCCCACCCCCCAAAAAAAATTCATTGGGCAAAGTAAAACGGGATTATTTTATGTATTGATATTTACCCTAGAAACTTTAACCCGATTTTTTGTTTGCGATCCAAGATTTGACTGAGACAATGTTACAGTAATTTGTGTTTTTGAACAGACATTAGAATAGATAAGCGTTGTAAGTTTACACCAATCCCGCATGCAGCGGTGTATGGAGTTGTCAGAGCATGAGCAAGGAAAACAACTGCTCTCCCCTCCAGACAACTAGCTTATCAGCAGGCCCCGTAATCTCCCAGCATCCTTCATAATCTCCCACAATGCCACAGGTCACTGCTTCTCTTACTGTGAAACTCAAGTACTTAGTTCAGAATTAGTTTAGTTTAAGACAATATGTGGAGATCTTGTACAATCGTATTTTGATTATACTGGTAAAGAAAATACCAAGAAAAAAAAAACTGAGGGTAAAAAAGTTTTTATTTTATTTATTTCAATGTATCATTTATTCACTTAATTCTGTTTAACACCATTTTCAAACATGCAAACACTGCACAATTGAAATCTTTTAGTTTTTAAATTTCTAAATATCTTCTACCATGATTTTTTAAATCAAAATTTATTCTATAAACGAGCAAGTGTATCAATTAAGTTCAATCTGTAGATTTAAACTTGTTGTATTTATTAATATGTAAGCTACCAATTAAAAAAACTATGATTGTTTTTTAAAATTTGCCTTGTAAGTATTTTAGAAGAAGGAGAAGGTGTTTTTGTCTAGTTTTTTCATATTTTTCATTGGTTCTCAAAGACAACACAACATGCCAAAATGAATGAAGATTAAACAGAAAATATTTAAATAAAATTAATTTTCTAGTTAATTATTGACTTTCAAAGAAAATGGCTGTGTTTTTAGCATTCATTATTCATTTATTAAACTTTTTTGAATCTAATGATTCCATGGAGTGTAAATATTCCATGATTTGGCAAAAATTTGGTAAATGGGCACAGCCTTAAGAAATGACCTTAGCATAATCCATAGTGCTAATGGAAATTTGGACTAACCTTACTGATGTATCAACATTTAATGTCAAGGAAAATTGCTTATCATGGTTCTGATTAATAAAATATACTGTTTACTATTCCAACTTAATTTCATGAACTCACAGAGTTTATTATGATGAGTGGAAAGCCTTCCCCGGTATTGAAATGCAATAATTAATTCTTGGTGAAACAAGAATAAAGTCGAACTTTTTAGAAAATATATTACATTTGCAATTAATTCTTATATAAATTCTGTGTATAGTTATATCCACTGAATCTATTTAAAACATTTAATTGTAGCTAATACTCTATACATGTATATTCATTTCATCCAATAAGCTTCTGTAGTTCTCTAATTGATGAATTGTGTACCTGGTTGTAAAGAAAATTATTCTTTGATATAATTGTTGAATAAGATGTTTTTAAACATTTTTTGTTTCAAGATATGAATAATTTTGAGTGCATGTGTATACTTTTAGACTTGCTTTTATAGTAAATATTTGTCTTTTTCTTAGAACTGATCTTTTTCATTTTACAACGATTTCTTTTATAGTTAATAATTAACTGTCTTTTTCTAAGAACTGATTTTTTTTGGATTTTTTTTTTACATCGATTGATAAACAAGTCTTACAATTTATATTATGTCTGTCTTCAGCACGGATTTTAATAGCTGAAGGGGTCATTGTTGTGGGGGAGGGGGTCATTGTTGTGGGATGAAGCTGGAGTAACTGGAGAAAATCTTGCAATCAAGCAACTAAGTTTAGAGAACATATTTAGATGTGTAGAATGCTTCTAAAAATATATATGATGCATGATCAGTTGTTCAATAAATTAGGTTACAACTGCTGAAAAGGTGTCAAGCCATGTAGGATAGTGACCTTATAGGGGAAAGTTTAAAAAGTACCCTACAAATCTTAATAGATAATCTAGATGTGGGTCATAAAATGTGTGATCTTGGAGTATATATAGAATAAGGAAATAGTTTGAATTGAGTGTTTTACAATGAATGAAGTTACACTACCTTTCAACAAATTAACCATCAGATCTACCTAAAAGTTCAAGATATGATTTGTTTAGCTATCAACTAATGTTAAGTGAAGAAAAACTTTGTATATTTTACTTTTTAAATTTTGGTATTTTTTTATATTTTTATATGGTGCTCTTGCACCTTTGGGGCTGGTTTTAGGACGGGCATGGTATTTTTGTGATCAGAAGCATAGGGCACCAGCTGACAGCAGTAATTGTCCCACTAAGGCTTAGTCGAGCTCTGTTTGCTGGGGCAATTTTCAACAGGATCACTTTCCCCATCAGATAAAGGAATTATGACCTTGAAATTTTTTATACCTGTAATATCAAAAGTGGAAAACACAAGCTTATGGCAGTGATAGTGGGAGGCCGTGTAAGCCATTGAACAGCTGATGACAGGATATTTAGTTCGGTCTCTGTCTTTATTAGTATATTGTTACAATATGCATTCTGTTATCTCGGTCCATATTGAAAAATATTCATTGATGAAATGTATATTTAAATCGACATTGTCATTAAAAATGCAGATAAACGTTTGTATGGATTAGGTTCGTCTGCTACGACCTCTCCCTCTTTGTCAATTGGTCAGTATTGCTTGGTCATTGATGAACTCATTGTCTTCAGAATTTCCTTTTGAGTAATTCAACATTAACTTCCTGTAGAGTCATTTATTACCCATTTTTTTTAAAAAACTTTGTGTATGTATATTGATACAATTGTCATTTAGCAGTATATAAAGCTGAATTTCTTTGACCATAAACATTTCAGAGATTTAATTTTCTAATTTAAAGAAAGTCTTTGATATTTTATGAACAAAGTGCTGATAATTTTATGTTAGGCCTGTGTTTACAAATAAATTGAGTGCCTTTGGAAGTTATTGTATGAATGACATAATTAAGAAAGAAACTGTAAAAGTATTCCTTTTGGCTGTGTATTTAGAACATTTGGCAGATTGTGGCTTAATTCTACTTAATCAGTTACATCGCTTAATGTCCAACAGATATGTTGATAAATAGGTACCATAATTGGGAAATGTGCAAAATCAAATACATGCTAACCATTTGAAAAATCATTTATCACCAAATATCATACACAATAAATATATAAATATGTTTATATAAGTACAGAGAATTGTGGAAGTTGACCACCAGGGATGTAAGGTACTCCCGGACTCTCTGTCAGTCACTGACCACAGGGAGCCAGCAAAGCAGGCTCATGAGGCTGTGTACAAATAGATTCATGTACTTAAAAGAATTCCAAATAGCTCCTCTCTAAGCTCCATGAAAATGTAATGACTGTTACATATACAAGAAACAAGAAATCTAAGCTTCAGGTGGAGGGCCCTGAGTTCCGTATCTATGGAGGTTTTTTTTGTTGCTTTTTTTTTTTTTTATATCAATTTTATTGAGCAAATAATGACTGGTATTGTTTACCAATTGATTTAGAAATTGATCATCCACATTTTGTGTTATGATTTCTTGCATTATTTGACACAAGCTCATCAGGGAAAATATGAATGGTTGATTTCTTTTACTGTTAAAGATTTATTTAATTTCTGCAAGTTGAAAGTAAATGATATTTAGAAATTGATCATCCACATTTTGTGGAAAAGTTATAATTTCTTGCATTATTTGACCCAAGTTCATCAGGGAAAATATGAATGCTTGAATCCTCTTACTGTTAAAGATTTATTTAATTTCTGCAAGTTGAAAGTGAATGATATGTTGATGCATCCAGCATCAATTTTTAAGATTTCAGCAGTATTAGCAATCGAAAATCTGAGGACTCTTATAATAAAATTATTTTGGATTCAAATGATCATTTGTGAGAAGTAAAAGGGTCTGTGTTAAGTGAGCTCCAAAATGTGTTCAGAAATAGTCCAGGTCTCATTTACAAGGAGAGTTTCTGATAAATGGCCACACAACATTGAAATTGATTTTGTTAGTATTCATGATCTGTGTCTGAGTTTAACAGCTTTGTAAAGCTGAAACCAGAAGCTTTAATTGGGAGATAAAAGGCTTGATTAATGAAATCTATCTAAAAAAATTCTTTGTTTTATTGTGTTGCTGCATTTTTCTACGCTAATTTGACATACAAGGTGTATAGATTGTCACTCCGTACGATTTGTGGTTGAGTTTATGCACTTAATTCTCCATAATTCTGAAATTGAATGCTTTCATAATCAGGGGAAATCGTGAAACTTGCACCAGAGATTGAAGTGATTTCCTATGAATTTGTCCTGATTTGTTCCGATTGTGCGAGTATACCTCTGGTATGTACAGAAGTGATTGAATGACAGATATGGGAGTCTTAGCCGCTGTAGTATAGATGTATATACCAATAGAGGTCCAGTGAGACAGGGAATATGTTACAGAGAGTTATGAATGTCAAATCCGCTTGTTTTATATGATAAAACCAAACAGGCCTAAACCACAAGATGTAGGCCGACTGAGGTATTGTTGTGAACTCTCTCCGAAGGTGAATAGAATATTTCATCTACTATCAAGTTTGTTAAGGAAATAATTTATAAAATTGCTTATATAAGGATTTTTAAAAAATCAGATACCTATTTTTTTACTTGTTTCTTAATCAAATTTTCATATGTTGTTTATTGTTTTTCATGAAAAATCAACCGTTAATGAAGATATTTTTCATGGACATAAAATGATATAGACTGATCTCTGCTCAAAATTATAAAGAGATTACTTTAAATTAATAAGCCCTTTCTGACCTAATCTGGCCATGGCTTGTCAACAGAATTCATTTATTGATGAATTATAAATTATGGGCAACATGGTTTTACCTCTCATAATTCTGTCAACTCCCAAACAGACGGCTAGCCAGACCACTTAATGTCAAGCATTGTGTCTCCATTCCCAGAAACGGTCATTGACATTCTCTGCCACCAGACAAAACCCAGCCCTTTTTTTATCCAGTAGCCAATCGGATTACTCGATGACAAGCAGTGGACAATTGAAATTTGATTCCAGAGATAGAGAGTATTGAATTTTTTTTGCGTATTGGTCAATATTGGATGGTCATCGTCTCTACACTGCTTCAATCTAATTTGTACCAAAGATCAGTTTTCAAACTTAATATATTATGTACTTAAAAATACAAATTTCATGAAACAAGCTGAAAATTAAACATTGAAATCAAGAAACAAACCATCTGCAGACATTTACGAGCCTTAGATAAATAAAAATCGGGGAATGAATATCAAATTTTTTTTTTTCAGACAGAAGTTTACTTAATAACCATTTAATAATTCTTGCAGTTCAAGTTATGGAAAATTAAATCAACGATTTTCCCACTTCTATTTCTCGAAATGCAAATTTGAGCATGGTTAACTTTTCACTTTTTGACAAAAGGTATTTATATGAAGCCAGATCGATAATTAGGCAGTACTTCCATATTTCTAGAGATTATAAAATACCCAGGATCCACAAAGACTGGAGGGGGAGCTCTTCATTAATAAACTGTTAAGATTGAATGTGTCAAGTTTTTAATGCCACATCATACATTATTATTCCAGCGGATTTGTCAGGCCGTGCTATTTTGTACTTTAATAATGCAGGCAGATTACAAATTTGACAAGATAAGAAGAAAATATGCTTAAACACAACTTTTAAATGTCACTTAACAGAATCTCGACCTTTTAAATGTAATTATTATAATCAAAATTGAAATTTTAAATTTGCTTAATTTTGTTAAAATGCTACAGGTACTGAGCTATAGCAAATGTGAATATTGATGTTGGGCTACATGTTGAAATAACTGCTTTTAACAATTCTTATTTGGTTAAAAGGCAATTCAACTCTTGTAATAATTTAATGCTAAATCTATCTTAATGATAATTTTTAGTCTTATGAAGAATTTAATTTGGTGATTGATCAAATTTTACTGAAAAAAAAAAAAATGATTTTTACAGTAAAACACGGTTATAGCGAACACGCTTATAATGAATTGACGCTTACAGCGAAGTGAATATCATTCCCAAAGTCTCTATTTCATGTTGTAAACTTGACGAATATTATAGCATTGAATGATTTATTTTTGACGTCGTCTTGTCAATAACTGCCGTCAGGTGAGCAGACAAATTGAATAACGCGCGTTAGCGCGTTATGATAATTTGTCTGCTCACCTGGCGGCAGTTATTGACACGACGACGTCAAAAATAAATCATTCAATGCTTATATTTACATTCCCTTACTGAAGAAATCAATGTTTACTTAAATAAATCGATATAAAGTGCAGATCACGGAGGGAGTGAATAAGTAACAGCAAGAACAGCTGTTTTGTAAAACCGGTTTAAACTGGTTTTCACATAGACTGTTGAGATGAGATCGACGAGCATGAAAATATAATCCATGATAAATAACTCTTAAACTGTTGCTTTTAACAATAAAGTCAACTTTTTGTTGAATAATTATAAAACATGGTGTTTTGACAGCATTCATGAAATACATTTTTTAACCGATAACATAGAAATCACTGTTTGAGAACTACTTATGTAAATTACTCGTAAATTCATACGCAGTGAATAGGTGTTGCATTTAGAGGCATTTAAACATCACGGAATTTAATGGAAAAACACAGTAGAATGTAAATATAACGAATTACGCTTATAACGAAGTTAAATTGGCCGTCCCTGGGACTTCGTTATAAGCGTGTTATACTGTATTAGGATTTGATAAATAGTAGCTGAGTTACTCTGGCCATTTGGATATGTAATATTTTTATTTAAAAAAATGTTGCTTTGGAATCCATGTTAATGGCTGGTGTTGCATTCTTGATGCACATGAGGAAAAGAAAAGTCTGAAGGTCTATTGGTTAAATCTATAGGTCTATTGGATAGGCTTATTGGTTAGGTCTATAGGTCTATTGGTTAAATCTATAGGTCTATTGGATAGGCTTATTGGTTAGGTCTATAGGTCTATTGGTTAAATCTATAGGTCTATTGGTTAAGTATATTGGTCTATTGGTTAAATCTATAGGTCTTTTGTTTAAGTATATTGGACGTTTTCATGATTTGTCACAGTGAACAATACTATGAATAAAGATTGATACCTCTATGTTGTTAGATATGTTTGATGACTATAGAAGTTGTTTAATGATATATTTTGGTAATAGGTCAATCCTGTTACATTTCTCTGAAAAATTAAATTTATTACGCATGTTAATTTACACCCACGGTATCCCTTTTCGCATTATAAGTTATGTTTGAGTTAAATAAATATCAGGTGCAAATGATGCATTACAATACTGATACAAAATAACCCGCTCTATTCAAAGTAGGGATTGTCTCGGAATACCTGTAAAAGAGCCTTCAATTTGCCACAAGTGTCTATTCTATAACGGCATCGAAGGGAGAAAAACTGGGGGTACAGCCAAAAAAACCTCTGAGGAGAATGCAGAAGAGTCTGCAATAGTGATACGCAACAATTACTGTACAGTGATGTATGGGCTGGGTGTGCCTTCAAACTCACTCTCTGTCATGCCCAAGTTGTGTTTTCATTGCAAAGACATAATTATTAACAGATTCTACAAATGTTTTCGGAGCTAGCATTCTCCGAAATGGAATCCTAGCAAACTTTAATAGCAAAGAATAAACATTGAATTGTTGATTAAATTTTGAATCCAAGCAAACTTTAATAGCGAAGAAAAGACATTGAATTGTTAATAGAATTTTTACCCCCTAAGAAGCAATTTGTCATCACATGTTAGCTGGGTCATTTTGATGTCATTGATATTTGTTAAATCTCGTTAGCTTACATTGTGTGCAAGTAATGATAAATTGTAATCTTTCTAAATTGTTTTGAAGCCTTTCATAATTGACCGTATCAAAGTTGTTAGTAAGTCTCATTATTTACCTTAAACGTACTACATTTGGCGGTGTATTCTATTTAGCGCTATTGGCAGAATGCAGCCCTCCGCTAAATCAAGTACATCGCTAAATGCCATACATCTATGTATAAGAATAGTCACTTTCAGGAATAAGCTAATTCAAATCCACGCCAACTTGTTCGAAAACTAATTTCCGCAAAATATCCTACACGACAAATACAATACGTTTACAGTATTTTATAGAAAATTGGCTTGAAAAACAACCAAATTTGGTATGAAAAAATAAAAGTGTCACCATTTCAATGAAGATGATGTCTTCTCTTACTGTTTTATTTGAATCAGACTTTCGTTATTTATTCCTGTTAGGTATGAATAACAAACAGTCAATCCACATCTGACATGCCAATGAACTGTTGTCATCTCAATTCGGTGCTTTTATGATTTATAGACAAACGTCGGGCTAAAAATAAGAAGCTATATGCTATACACTGTATCCTGTTTGGCCAATTAGCCTTCATTATCTCTGAGGTGAATTGGTTTGTTAGGATATATTACAGAAGTTCAGTTAAAACTAGGCTTTCCATGATGTGACTCGTGATCATGCAATTCTTCAAAGAAATTAAGTTTACCTGTCTCGGTACTTTTAGATCTGATTTCTACTTCTTCATGATTTGTAAATTTTTGGGGGCTAAATCTTTATTATTTCATATATCTAAAACATGCTGAAGAACAGTATATTTTGAACTTTTGATAATCAGAATATTCTGGTTCAAAAATAAAAGGCTTAATCTGAATAAGATTTACCTCCCTTGATACATAGATTTCCAGTGGTCGGAGACATTTCCAGTGGTCGGAGATTAATAATGATGTATATATACTCCTTCTATATTGCAGAGATGAAGAATGGTTGGGTTTATTTATTTACTATATTTGAGAAAAGTACAATTTAATTAGAATAAAAATTGATCCCAATGTTAGATACTATGTGCAGTTATCATACACTAAATGAGACTGTGAACAAGATTTATCACTCTCACTTCTCAGTCCTCTTAAACTTACCAAATGAATAATGTGTGGTAATTAACAGTCAAGTTTTTTATCAACAGGAAAAAGATATGGAATAAAAAGTCCCCCAGTTCTAAGGCCTATATATTCACAGGATGTAGAGCATGATTTAAGGATTAAAGTTTGATGAAATACAAATTAATTTTTTGTGACCCACATTTTCTCTTTTTTTCTAATTTTATTTTACCAATATGTGTGATGTGATTTTGCTTTGTACAGGTTTAATGGAGTAAATGACATATCAAGGATTGAAGTCAGTACATTTTTTTCTTTAATAGAGTATTTAAGTTACAAATGAAGTTAAATTATTTCTTAAAAATGCGTATATACTTAAATGACGTAGAATTTATCCTACAGACATGCTTAAAACTTTTATTTTTATCAAATTGCAATACAATTTTTGAAAAATATGACACATGGTGAGATTTGTATGTTGAATGACATGTCAGATATATAACACATGCTATTAAGTGCTGTAAATCTCCTTAATTTCAAGAGAAGATAGGACTGGCATTATATACGTAAAATTTAATACACTATTGAAAGAAATGTAGATAAAAGGGTGCACGTTTGGCCTGAAATGACCATTTTCTTGCATCCATGCCTATCTGTTTTCAATTTGTCTATCTACAGCTGATAACAAAATCAGATAAGGTTGGTACGGCACACAATGGGTGCCTTCAGAGGCGAACCTATTCACCGGGGTCTTGCTATGTACCCTCACCGAGCTAGGGGAGGAATCTTGCCGATCAGACAGATATGTAATCTCTCATATTGACATTTATTTTTCGCAAAAATATCTTTATTATAATGCCAAAAATCGCCTAGTCGGAATACTCATAATTACATTTTCACAGTGTGCTAAGGTTTAGACTGTAAACAGAGTGATGTAGGATTTGTCAGTATGTGGTAACTACGATTGTTCCATTATCTGGTGGAAATCGGAGCCACCGAATTTAGCGTGGATTTCCCGCAGTGAGACTCCACACTCGACCCATTCGTCAAGGCCCGGCCTCCTTACTTCTGTTTTACGTGATGTAAAAAAAAATTCTCTGAGAGTTCTGTCAGGGTTGACTGCTAATATCAATCAATCATTTTGTTTGCGCAAAATCTGAAGTGGTTCCAATGAAGAATGAGTGCTGTGAGTTGAGTGTGGTATTTCATTAAATCATTTTTAAGCGCAAGGATCGCCACTAGTTTAGACTTTACAGTTCATACATTATTACCATATTCTGTCTTTCATATGCATGCTATATCTCTTTAAGCTATTTCAATGCTGAATTCTTCTCATTTGGCTAAAAAATGCAATAGTTTGTTCTCTAAGTTGATTTACACTTTCGTTATAGCTGAACATGTATAGGTGATGTAAGCTTCTGGGAAATCTATGTATATAATTATGATATGCCCTTGGTAGTATTAATAGAGTACATTTGACTTGTTCGTTAGTATATACAAGTATCTGTCATAGCTGGAGATTAATGGCAGTTCTTATGTTAATTTTAACTGTCATAAGCCATTTGAATCCTGTTCCTACTTTTGGTCCATACATTTGTTCAAGGTGTTTCCTGCAGTTGTTTAAAATGAACGATGGGAAGAAAAATAATTTTAGGGGTATCTAATTTTGATAATCAATAAGAGCCCAGCGAATCTAGACAAGCTTGATCTTTGTAGAGGGGGATGGGGTTTTCTTACCGGTTCTATTTGATAATCTCAGTTGACCCAATTAATAAGTAAAGTTTATGTTAGCTTGAGTTTTAAAATATCTTTTTGTTTTTGGGGTGTTTTTTGCCAATGGATAAGTTGAGTTTCCCAGTATACTGTATTGGTATTTTAGCTGCCTAGTAGAAATTGTTATGTCATCTATAAACTACTGGGAAAAAAATAATTCACTATAAACATGGATTTTAAAATATTTTAAGCAATGGGATGATGTTCGTGAGATGCAAATATACATCTATTTGTAAAAATATTGTTTTCTTCTATTTGAATGAAAGTATACACCTGCCATCTAGTTAGTGGGAAGAGACCATTTTTTAATTTTTCTTGAAACTGATGACCACTGTTGAGTTTATTCTAAATTGTAAAAGTGATGGGGAGGGAAAATATCGGGACCTGCATGGGGTCTGATCCAGTAGATCTGACCCTTAAAAGTGTCACATGCACCATTATACTGGATAAGAAAAGGTTTTTTAAAAATTGTCCACAGGCATGGACTGACTTCTTTTGTTTTATTTAGTCGGGCAATTTTATGATGAAATTCAAAATATGCATTGAAAAAGAATAACACTCGAAGGACCTGTCTGCTTTTAAACATGCTCAATTGCTGTCTTCGGAAAATGTCACAGAAATATAAACGTTTGCCCCAGGGAATATCATATACCTATTTACTGCCTATGAGGACAATTAAAAGACTTGCTATTATCCCAAAAAGTCAGAAAATAGGTATTTTATTATACTGTCTGCGATGCTGAGGTTGATGCTGGTAAACAGTAAACAAGTTAAAGTTATCAAACTTTGCATATAACAAAGCGACCATGATAACACCAAAGGAGTTCCGAGACTAAATGCGAGGGAAATCGATGCCATTGAATTATCATCATGGACAAATAGTACAGAAACTTAATATTATATTAAACATTATCAAGATGAAATAGCAATTTTATTTGACATAGTTTTAGATAGGAATTGTATACAGAAGTATAATAAATCTTTTTAAGTATTTAAAATAAAGATAAAAAATATAATACCTTTTTCAGAGAAATTCTAATCCTCATATATTATAGTTGATTGTAAGTCATTGCTTATACTACTGCATGTACATTATGTTTTATTGATACAAGTTGTTTAAACAATAAAAATGCTTTTTTGGAGATTCATGTTGGAATGAAGATACCCAGCATTGCAGAAGAAATATGTAACCCATGCCAATATATTTTCAGTTTTGCTATGAAAAGTATGAGTAAAATCGGGGATAAAACATGAAGAAATTATAAAAGCAATCTGTCTTGAACTTCATTGTTTTACACTTGTTAAATCAAAACGGAGGTTAACATGAGGTCGGCAGCCTAGCATCTAATTAATGTATATGGTTGGTGTGATTAACGACAGTGTTAATTATTTTTTGTGTAATTAAGATCTAATGATAATTACCTGGTAATTCAACACTTTGGTTTCCTATGGTTATCGCAAATGTCTATTTTCATCTTTATTGTGGTTCAAGCAATAAAAAAACACAAAAACATAAAAAAGAGACAATATGATTAAGATAGATGAATGTAAAAATTTTGTACACATAGACTTTAAAACAATGCATTACACAATTTTCCTAAAATTCTAAAAATGAAATATATATTACACAAAGACATTCTACAAAAAATTATTTTTTACAATCAAAACCTGTGCGAAGGATATTTTTTCGTAGCATTTACAGGTATCATTAAGATGAAGATAATGGACAACAGCCAGTTTAACAGGCGGCTAGCTAAGCAGGCATTTGGCCTTTGGTATCGGTGAATTGTTGATTCTACAAGATTGACATAATCGCATCTCCCAGCTGGAACAATTAACCTGCTGAAAGCAATAAGAAAAGATACAAAACACATCAGTGTCAGGGCTTGTACAACACAGCGTTCTCCACTCCACCGCATTATGTAATCACCGCCAGCCGAAATGTGATCACCACCAAATGGAGGCCATGCTTTACGTTAATGGAGAACTCTGCTGCTTCACTACAAATATATGTCATTCAATTTCACCACGCTCATCTAGACAAAGTGTCTCTCTGTATACAAATTTTGATCAAATTTGTGAAGCAATTTTAATGATTAGGAAGCCCTGCATGCATGTATAGCAGAAATGATTGAGGCATGGCAAGAAAAAATGTACATAACTGTTGTTTCTTGACTGAAGTGGTTTAATCTAAAAAAACAGTTAACCAAAAGAGGCAAAATTTCATTTTAAATATTCAGGGGCCAGGTAGACTTTGTTTACCTCTACTAGCTGACAGCAATTGGAGCCAGTAAGTCACCACCTGCAACCATACAGAGCGGTATTCTTTTCTTTTGTCTACATTCATATCTTCTCACTGGATCTAAAATAACAACAAACCTGCGTTATTTTTTATAGACGTTCCACATGCTTCATGCAGTGATAAATTCAACCTGTTCATGTCAAGGTCAAAATTTAAACAACAGAAAATATGTAAAGACAAATATGCCATTTATGTTTTACTGTGTTTTTTTGTGAGAATGTTTTTGCTTCTTTTCTTTCATTTTTTTTTTGGGGGGGGGGGGGGGGGTCCAATTGCAATAAAAATCAAAATAACAAGCTTAAATATGACAATTATTATAGTTATGAAGAGAAGATTTAATTTTCAAAAAAATGTCCAACTAAAATTGATATTGTATGACATCAGAAAAGCTGTTCCAAAAGTTATAGAAACCTTAATATAAAGAATTTTTTAAGAAGCAAAAATTCTATTTTTGACCCGGAAGGACAAGGTTAAGGTCAAACATGTTTGAATTGAACACTGTTCAGAGAGCATTGTAAAAAGTTTGCATCTGTTACATGATGGTATGATTTAATTGAGTCTCTGCAATCTGAGCCCCTAGAGTATGACTACAAGTGTCGGTAAATACTTTAAATTAGAAGTTATGGTGCTGTAATACAGGTTTCTAGTTTTCTGGCAATCCTCCGAAGGAGACACATTGCAGGCAGGTGCGTGCAGCTTATGTAATGAAGTCTCTCTGGCTGCCATAGCTAGGTAATTAAACATTCAACCTCAACCCTGTAAATAGTAAGCTAGTGAATGAAAAATGATAGACTCTGTACATCTCTGGTAATGTGAGCCGTGGGGAGATTTACCTCTGTCACATTTAGCTTGCCTGGTTTCTAGGTGTGTTTTAAGAGGAGATCAGGGAAAAGTTGTGATGGAATTCAGATTTAGAATTGTGTTTAATTTTGTCATTCAAAATAACAATTAAGTGTAATATGTTTCAACTGATAAACATTCATGAAAAGAAAGTTTTGGTTGTATAGAGTTGCACAATGATTTGCCAATTAAAAAAATCCCTGTTTTACTGGAATAAAACAGTAAAAAGAAATCATTAAAATGATAACTACTTGCTATTATTTTTTTGAATCAACATTGACCACTGAATATTCCCAGTATTGAGATATAGGCTCTTTAAAAAGAGGATAAAAATGTAAAAATGTGTTTATATGTACATAATTGAACAAATTTTAGCAAAAATTGGATACTAGGCAAGTTACAGTACTATCAGCAGTAATGAAACAGAATAGGGGGGCGATAAGAAATTTGAATCCTTCTAGGTTAAAATACAACACCCCAACAGTGAAATAAAAGAACAAGTCTTTGGATTTTTTCATGCTACATTGGTGTGCAGATTACTACAAGAACTTGATGTACAATATAGCACGTGGTAAGAGTGAAGTTCTTTTGATATACCTTGCTAATTGGTAAAATCAGATGAAAGTCAAGTTAAATTAGGGGGCAGACATATCCACTGCCACTTTTTTTCTGTCAAGTGAATTTTGCACAACAGAAAAGTAAGCAAGCAAAAAAAAAAAAAAATTTAAGAAATTACCCTCACAACTTTTGATTTGTGATCCTAACTACTTATTAATGATAAGTAACAGCTACACAATGAAATGGATAAAAACAGTAATAGTAGTCCTTTTAAGAAATAACGAAGGATCTTTTTGCAATCTCTATACACCATTAAAACTGACAATTATGTGCACCTGAGAGGATAATTATACATCTAATCAGCAAGTGGGGATTAAATTACTATCTTCTAATTTTTCAGGAGCATTTAAATTAAGTTTGAATTTTTGCCCATGTCGCAATTAAGCATCTTTTGTCACATCTGCATTCTTGAAAAATGTTTTTTCCTGAAATTTACAACTTAGTAACTTCTTACTATAGAGACAACAAGAGATGGTCATTTATTAAGTTTATAAATTTAAGTTTATTGTGTTCAGCATTATGTAAACCACAGGAGATGAAATTCTGGACATCTTAGATGTCCAAGAACAATTTGATAATCACTTAAATGAGGTGTTGTTAGTTTTGTAAAAGGATCATGGTCATTGCTTTTACTTTTTCCTTCAAAGAACTTATCGTGGCCAACATGTGGTTTAGCTACAGAAATTCTGGTCTTTATGGTGGGAAACAAGCTATACTTAGCATTGATACGGCTATTTCTTAGCTTTGAACAGTGAAACATACTGATGGACTTTGGCTTTTAATTGAGAGCTTCGAGTGAACCCTGGGAGGTCTCTTGACCTTTTGATATCTACATGCACTGATGTACAGCTTGCATTGATCACAGGACTCGAAGCTGGCTTCTTCAGATAACAGCAGCGGAGTAGCTCTTGACCACTTAAAAATCCACAGTTGTCCACATGACCACCAGATTCATTGAACTCTGACCCTGGATTGACCTGCAGCTGTGGGGTTACAGCAGTGTACTTGTATTAAGTGATAACCTTGTACTTATAGCCTCCTCCCCATCTTTCACTTCCTGTTCATGTGAACTTTCTCGGGGCCTGCTTCCTCATACAAGGATCTCTGTCATGTGTCAGAGTCGTAGAGCTGGCACAAGATTTGGCATCGTTTCTTCCCATGTGATGGAAATGGTCGCGGATGAACGAATGCGAC
Source organism: Magallana angulata (assembly GCF_025612915.1). Taxonomy (NCBI): domain Eukaryota; kingdom Metazoa; phylum Mollusca; class Bivalvia; order Ostreida; family Ostreidae; genus Magallana; species Magallana angulata. The sequence goes on along the minus strand of NC_069116.1, from coordinate 53,720,073 downwards.
ACCATTCTGGATGACCCTCATCTGGAGGTCATGGAATCTAAGAAGAATTTATCATTTGGATTAGATAACTTGAAATTCTAAATGTTTAGAATAAGAATTTATGGCATTCTCTGTCACTAATCACGTATATTATGTAATATGTATAGCTGTACTTTCACTCCTGACAGTCAGAGACAACATAAAAAGGCAGAACTTGTTATAAATCATTCAATTGCTGTAAGAAAACTCATGTTTTCAATCAACCGCTGCACATGGGTATTTATTTGTATGTATAAACTTGGAAACGTGTTGGATGTGGTATACCATGAAACCCGGACAAAAAACCAAAAAATAATGATATGTTAAAATTATTGGGAAGGTTTATAACCAATAAAATGCTCTTTAAGTGGGAGTGGGAAAAAATGAGAACCCCAGGCATTTTTTATGCCAAGATGCTTATCTCTTTCACAAAAAGAAAATAAAACTTGATGCTCCTTTAAGAGGTTCTCTTGACCTGCTCATTGACGGGCTTACTTCGGAGGTAGTGGAGTGCCTGTCAAAATCAGCAGGGCTTTTAACTTTAATAAATGTCACTTTATATTACTTGAGACTGTAGCTAACTCTAAACCTGCGAGACATAATAAAAAAAACATGCTGCAGTAACTGCACCACTCCAGGGAAAAAAATGTTGGATTCAAATTTGTTTCTCAAAAAAAAAAAAATCCTTAAAAAAAAAGATGCAGATACGCTAAGCATGTTTGTTTCTGTTTGTTTAAATTTTTTATTTGATCAAATACTTTTAGTGAAAAACTAGGAGGTTTTTAATATAAAATTTTTACAAAGAGTTGTAGAAAATTTCCTTTTTTCTTATATTTCCTTGCACAATCCAGAAAAAAAGTTTCTTTGAATATTCTACCACCACAGTGATGATAAAAACTGGATTTTGTTTTTTCAGTCCTGACTGCTATGCAGGTCTCAACATGGCTGAACGACATCAAAGAGAAGATATCAGCTTGTGGGCAGGAATGCAGGTAATTTTACTTTGTCTGTGTGTCTGTTTTACTGAAAGAAACAGGTTGTTTTTACCATAATTATACGTTTTTTTTCTTCAGAATGTAATGTAGTGAATTTGAATAACTTTTATTTAAAGAATTTCACATTTCTATCCCTTACAAGTGAAGAGATAGGAAAATTTTATATAAAGAACATGAGATATTCATTACAAACTCTGTAAATTTTCTTTTTTGATCTATAATCCAATTCAAATCCATATTTACTGTAAACTTTAGTGCCATAAATATACCTTTAATTCCCTGGCAGATTTGAAGATATTTCAGAATCCCCCTCTGTATATCTGTTTGTCCATCTGTCTGACAGTGTAGAGATAATTTTGCTCCAGTATTTCTTATTAAGACATGGCTTTTGACCTGAAGATGTGCTAGTTCTTTAACTGTGCTCATTGAGAATGGTCAAGGTCATATCATAAACATGGTACTTATCCAAACTAGACATGGTTTGTGTAGACTCTCTTGATTGGTCTGTCATTCTATATCTTCATCCATACACCAACCCTTGGTCTGTCATTCTATATCTTCATCCATACACCAACCCTTGGTCTGTCATTCTGTATCTTCATCCATACACCAACCCTTGGTCTGTCATTCTATATCTTCATCCATACACCAACCCTTGGTCTGTCATTCTGTATCTTCATCCATATACCAACCCTTGGTCTGTCATTCTGTATCTTCATCCATACACCAACCCTTGGTCTGTCATTCTTTATCTTCATCCATACACCAACCCTTGGTCTGTCATTCTGTATCTTCATCCATACACCAACCCTTGGTCTGTCATTCTGTATCTTCATCCATACACCAACCCTTGGTCTGTCATTCTATATCTTCATCCATACACCAACCCTTGGTCTGTCATTCTATATCTTCATCCATACACCAACCCTTGGTCTGTCATTCTGTATCTTCATCCATACACCAACCCTTGGTCTGTCATTCTGTATCTTCATCCATACACCAACCCTTGGTCTAGCTGTCTTTCTATATCTTAATCCATACACCAACCCTTGGTCTGTCATTCTGTATCTTCATCCATACACCAACCCTTGGTCTGTCATTCTGTATCTTCATCCATACACCAACCCTTGGTCTGTCATTCTGTATCTTCATCCATACACCAACCCTTGGTCTGTCATTCTGTATCTTCATCCATACACCAACCCTTGGTCTGTCATTCTGTATCTTCATCCATACACCAACCCTTGGTCTGTCATTCTGTATCTTCATCCATACACCAACCCTTGGTCTGTCATTCTGTATCTTCATCCATACACCAACCCTTGGTCTGTCATTCTATATCTTCATCCATACACCAGCCCCCTTGCAGTTAAGTCGTCTAGAGCATTGCTGTCTTGTCTGTCATTGCCACTGTCCTAGACCATATAGGGAAATCTGATATAAACCTCACCAGCATGAAATAAACCTCACAAGCATGCTCTTTGAGTAGACTTAAGGATCTTTTCTAAGATGTACTTTAAATTGAGTTTTTCTCAGAATTAATGTCTGGAATTTTATTAGAGTCTCTTGTCCAATCATTTATCCGCTATTTAAATAAATTGTCCACTATAAAGCATTTTATTTCATTCGAATACATAAATGGCATGAAAAGTTGATTTAACCCATGGATTTTTTTAAATTGCTGAAAGACTGTTACCAAGAATTTTCATTCAGGTTTTCTTGTCTGAAATTTAAAATGACTGAAAAATGTCACAAAATACCAGTGACTCTACAGAGTTGGTCAGGTATTCGGTGCCATGGGCAACCAATTCCTGTCCATGTATTGACAAGTAAATCAAAAGTCATTGGTTGTGTGCAGTATTAGTGATCACTTTTTATATTTTCCCTTCCAACCAGTGTCTCAATTCACAGATATTTAAATGAAAGAATGGTTGCTTAAATATGTGGAAAAGAAACGAATTAGAGTTATCTTCTTGTTTTCAAGAAAGTCTTATTATGTTGGATAAAATTCATCTTGTGTACCTGCTGAATATACCTATTTTATACATTAAGATTTTCTGCACCACTGAGTTTAATAGGAAAACTCAAGAGGATAAATTGATAGGATGATAACCGCAGGGCAACTGCAATGTGTGAATCAGCTGATTTCATATAAGTAGAGTGCAGCAGCTACTGGTACTGTGACCTTGACCTTTATTGTGACTGTCTGTGTTGTGTCTATGTTTTGTAAGTAGATAATAGGATACAGGGGCACAGGTAGAGGCTGACCTTAGACTGACCTGTACTGTACATAGGGCCAGGCAAATCAAAACACACTAAGAAAGGAGTGACATCAGCTTGGGGTCATACAATTGGACAGAAGGATTCTCAGCATGCCCCTTCAATTGTAAAAGAAACAGGATGAAAACTCCATCAAGGTTTTTCTTGGCTGATAGACAAGATTCATTGCAAAAGATAAGAACAGCACAATCGTCATGTAAGGTTCTTATCTACTGGGGGAAGTTGAATGTTGCATTTTATCAGTGGTGAAAAGGAATGCTAAGCTGGGATGCACTTTTTATCAGAACCTGCATGGGTAAATATCTGTCTCAGGTGCAAGCAATATTGATGGCATACAGCTCAAGTTTGGGGGAAGTAAAAGACCTTCTCCAGGTGAATAATGCCAAAGGTGATTGGTGTAATCCCAGAAAACAGTGGGAGTAGTTGCATTGCATGTCTACATGGTAAGCATGAAGATTACTTTGGCCATCAGAATGTGGGATCCTATTGGAAATGTAATGCCATGCATGGATGACATCGGCTCCCTCTGTCAGCTGGCTCTGTGTCTTCCCGGTTCACATCTATTTGTGTCATTAGGGTTTGTCTTGATGCTAATTACATGATACATTCCAAATGAATTGAGAAGTCTGCCTGTCATTGTTGGCATAGGCATATCATCTTATGATAAAAACATCCTACTCAGTTGATCTAGGAAATGCTTAAGGGAAAGGCTTAATTGAATACTTTATGATAATATTGATACTTTATAATCCAGCAAAGAAGACTAATTGATATGGCATTGGCATTTGACCCCTCTTTTTGCGATGCTGCAACTTAAACACCTGCAGTTCGTATATAAAAGGGTATAATACAGCTATGAAGGTCAGACAAACATTAATCATCAATATGACTATAGCTGTCAGTGTTAAAGTATTCCATCTCTATATTTATTCAAACCGCCTTCATCTTTTGAAAGCTGTATATAGATTCCACTGAAACAATGTCCTACATTTAGATCATAATTAGCAAAATGCTGATGCCCCATACTGACATGCACTTTGTAGTTTCCTATGGTAAAAAACAGTAAATGCATCAAATTAATGTGCAAAATTGATGAAAATCATGAATAAATGGTAAGGTTTGGTTGGATCATCACTCTTTTATTTTCACCTTTGATTGGTAACTGGGGGAGGGTCTCTAATGCTGTATCAGAAGGTGCTTCATATTTTCTCTAATTAATCTTTTTCAAGCATTAAAGACCTGGATGCAGATGACTGTACTGAACAAAGTGCAAAGCAATGTGATTAGAATAATCTAATTATAACCGTTACAGGTGTAATCTGGAGACAAACTTCTCCTTTCCTTTAACAGTCTGACTGCAGATGGCAGCCGTTGGAGTTTATTTCAGTAGTATATATTATTGATGAGATACCAAGGACATTATAGGGAAGTTCAACAGTCATTTAATGTCCATGTGGCACTGGGTGCAAAAGCACTTGTTAATTTGCAGTAAACAACTGGAAATCTTAATGATTGGTTCTTAATGTTTATTATTTGAAGTTTTTAGCTCACCTGAGTTGAAAGCGCCAGTGAGTTTTGTCTGTAAACTTTTTACATTTTGGACTTCTTCTCCAGAACCACTTGGACAATTTCAACCAAACTTAGCACAAAGTATCATTGCATGGGTGAAGGAGATTCAAATTTATTAAAATTAAGCGCAATGCCCTCTTTTAAGGGGAGATGGTAAGGAGTTATTGAAAATTTGTTGTTATTTTTCAAAAATCTTCGTCTCAAAAACCATTCTGCCAGAACAGCTGAAACTTTTGAGGAAGCATCCTCAGATGTGCAGATTCAAGTTTGTTCAAATCATGATCTGCAGGGACAGGGTTGGTCACAATTGGAAGGGTGGTGGAATTTTTAAAGAAAAAAAATTCAAAATCTTCTTCTCAAAAACCATTTGGCTAAAAAACTCATTATTTGTGTTGAAGCATCCTCAGATTGAGTAGATTCAAGTTTGTTCAAAAAAAGCAAAATTTTACCATCACAGCATAAAATTAAAAATATTAACTGTATATGAAAAAAATATATAGTTATATACATTGCCAATTCATATTACAAAACATAATGAAGCACTGCTTTTTAGTTCAGAATAGCACTTTGTTGTTTAGGTTTGTGACAAAAATTGCTTCAATCAGCAAGAGTTATCTTTCTTTATTATTTAACGTACATGTTTTACATACAGTACATAATAAATTGCCACAGTTTCTAATTTTTCAGAAAAGGTTTTCTGTTTTTAAATTTGGATAGGATAATAGTAAAAGGATCCATATGTTTCAGAAATGCTACAAATGTAAAACAGAACATTTTATTAAAACACAAAAAGGGGATCAAATGATGATCTTCCAGTTATTGATATGTTCTCAATATAGGGATATATTGTCTTGAAGAAAATGTGATATTGGTGGGTTTTTTTCAATTTTTGTTGTCCCATAACTGCTCTCTCAGAATAGAAAACCCTTATTCAATTTTAAACATTTGAAATGTTATGTTTCAAACTAGTACATAAAATTTAGTTTTATTTTTTTCATAAAAATTAATCCATTTGGGGAAAGGGGAGGGATATTTATGCAGATATTGCCTCATAAAAATCTGATCAATATGATTCGCTTCTTGCAGTTTTTTTGTAAAAGTTTTCTTTCCTTTTACCCCTGCTAAAAGCTGATATTCAGTTCATTCTGTTCAAATTTTCTTTTTCTATATTTAAATATAAATAAATGTCGCCTTCCAATATAAATTGGGGCCCAGCACCGCCTCCCTTGTTGCTACATGCCTTAATAATTGTGAGTTAACAGAAACGAAGTGAGATTATTTTCTACAGAAGTTGTCTTTTTTATCAGAGGGATATTCCACCCTAAAATCCAATTGGCCATAAAAGCTGTTACTTGTGTGAACACATCCTTAATTAAGGTAGATTCAAGTTTGTTTATATTATGATTCCTTGAGATAGGGTTTGGCCACAGTTGGGAGTCAAATTTTTACATTGGAATAATATAGAAAATTATGTTTTTTAAATCTTCTTATCATAAAGAAATCAGCCAAAAATTGTTACTTAGTGAAAGCAAAATTAGGTAGTGTAGATTCAGGTTTGTTCTTCGGGGGTAGAGTGGGGCCACTTGGTGGGGGTCTAATTTTACATTTAAAAATGTTGCAAATTGTTTTAAAAAACTTGAATGTTCTAAAATATAATATTATATATGTATGCAATTATCTTGACATATTATTCTTAATTGCTTGGACTGTGAACACTGGACAATTTATAGGCCCCAATGTTTGATATAGGTTAAACTTTTTATGTTTAAAATATTCTTTAGATCTGCAATGCTCAGTTTGTGACATGACTTTGAAATCATCCTACTGTAAAAGGAGCTTATTGTTTTACATAAATATGTCCAAAAAAAAATTATACTGGATCTGTTTTACTATATTGTACAAATATTCTGTTTATGATTCTATACAGCTGATTTTATTATGGATGTTATTGCTCAAGTGAGCAATGTGGCCCATGGGCATTTTGTTTTTTCTTCACCATGGTTTTTTTCGTAGCGGTGATGTGCTAATATTCTAGAGGTTCTGTGACTTTCACGTTGAAATGCATTTTCCTCCTTGGTTGCCCTTTGACCTTAAAATGATAGCTTTGGGTAGGAGTCAGTGTGGAACAAGAGGGAATGTATTATTTCTTTGGAACTTCATATGATTATAAAAATGCCACTGTAAAAGGGGATATTTATATAACAATATGTCAAACTATCAGTAGGAGAAGTTTTCTTATTCAAGTTAATTAAATTTACCAAGGGTTGCATTGATTTGGAGTTTTGTTATGTATATATATTTGAAAAAGACAATAAAAGGAGTTGATCACTTCTTTTTTTTTATCTGGAAATCAGGGGGTTGAAATTTTTATATTTAAAATTTTTTAAAAATATATAAATCTATATCTGGCTAAGTATTGCAAATTTTGAACATTTATGGTGATTTTATCTTTAAAATGCTGTACTTTTTATATCCATGTTAATACTTTAATATCTCAATGTGTCCCATATTCCTCCTTAAGGTATTGTGTCATCTAAAGTTCACTCCAGTAAAAGGTTTTCTTCTTTAAAAAGTTTGAACATAGATCTAGGTTACATCAAAGTCGGTGATGTTGCTGATAGCAAGTGTTTGATAGAGGATGTTTTTGGAGATGGTGAAGCTTATAGAGCAGTGGGGTATCTCCTGATGGATAGCCCGAGCCCTGCAACTGACACACAACTGTCTCACGTCTTCATTCACCACAGGACGGGCTGGTGTGTGTGGGAAATTACTAAATGGTATCTCTCTCTTTATCAAATACTTCAGGTGTCTGCTTATGAGCGGTTTTGGGATTAATATTCCATATTATGCATTTTGAGCCTCGTTAATAGACTTGTATTTTTTTTTGGTGCAAGTTTTATTTCATTATGTAACCACCTTGAGTAATTAAGCTTCCGTGAGAACTTCACACCATGTTGAATCATTTCTCCTGCAATTAGAGACATTATTGTCCACAATACTGGATTGTAAAATGATATTAATGCTTAAGTATTCAGATCCTTCAGGATTTCATTCATAAAATGAAGAGCAAAGCAATTAAGAAGTCATTTAAATCTCGGCCCCTTCACTTAAGTTTCCTGTCTGACAGTATATAATATAAATGACCACCTAAAATGAAGAATATCGTAAATCACTGGCCAACCCTCGGTGCTTCTTGAGAGAAAAATGGTAATTGAAAAATTCATTTTATTTGTATGGATAACATGATTGGTTAGGTTTGCTGGAAATTAAACTAATAATAGATTTCATTTACTGTCTTATGACATTTGTAGTTTAAACTAATTTCATTAATTCAATTTAGGACTTTTCTTTATTCTTCCAGAGTTGTTCCTCTTGTTCCTCTTGTTACTGCGCTCAAGCTAAATTCATTTTGATTCAAATGGAATAACAGCGTTCTTCACTAGCTGTTAAACTTGTGTACAGTATAGTTCAATTAAATAAATTTATGACACTAAGCATTTCATTAAAACAAACAATAATAACTACCCTTGTTATTAAAAGTACATGTACACTATTCTTAGAGGGCTGTGAAAAGTTTTTCCAAAAAAAAAATGTGTAAATATTTTAGTTTTTAGCAAATGGTTTACTTTAAAAAACAGACAAAATATGAATGATTGACAAAGGTATTTTCATTCACTCTAGTTATTCACTTTATTACTTCAAAGAAATCTTTGCTCCTTTGAAACATGGATAGATAAATTAGAAAAAAAAATTGATGTGTATCTGAAATTCTAAGATGTTCACATTAAGAATTGAAATCATATTTCTGCAACACTTCTCAAAGGAATTTGAAATGTGTCACACATTGAAAACATCAGTATACAATAAATAATAAATGTAATAGAAATTACGTCAGGTGTTTTTTTTGGTTCTACCTGAGCGAGTTCGGTCCTGCGGTAGATAATTGCATGGATGATGGATTACAAAGCGACATGCTGCGCTGTCTGTCTGGTGTTAATCAGGTGTGACATTACAGACTGTCTGGCAACTCAATGACTCTGTACAGGTATTGGGGCCACCAAACTCGGGTCAACCACGGAGTGTCAAGTACTAACAATAGGGTATACAGACCACTGGGCGGAAGTGATGAGACCCTTGTATCGCTTAATTGATTTCATTCCAACGATGAAAATCATTGCATGCTCCTTAGTCTCGTATTAAATATATGCAGGTTGAAATCGGTGAAATAAACTCCGAGCAGACAAGTCTCTGAATCAGGAGACAGTTTTAGACCTGTAATATGTAAATTTTTCTGGATTTGTATTCTTGAAAGCATAATGAAAATACGAGAATAGGGGGAAATATAATGAAAAGGAATTCAAAGATGTATTATTTGTAAAGCACAATGTAGTATAATATGATATATTTGATAATTGATTAAAAAAAAAGATAAATAATTAAATAATAAATACATGTATCAGTTATGTAATGATATATTAAATAATGGGTTTATGTCTTTGCAGAGTCCAGCTGTCGGGGACATGTCTACACAAGGGATGTCTGCAGGTAAGTCAACAGTCTCTACCTGCTTAAATAACCCCAGCTCTCCGTCAAGGGACACAACCCTGTTGTTTAGTTCCCCTGATTTCTATTATTTGAGATATGCATTGGTCCCAAATTACCTCTAATGTCCCAAATCCCTGCTGTGAAGATAATCAAGTAAGTCCAGCAGCAAATGTTAACAAATGTATGTTGTCTCTATGTCTGTTAGTGCATTTCTACATTAATGTATGATGAACTTGCATGAATGTGTTTAAAAAAAAGTGTAATTTGATGGGACTTGAGAAATATTCAAAGATGTGAGCCTTGAGGAAGTAATCTCTTTAAGTCTTTCCAAAAAACATCTTGTTCCTATAAACTTTTGAAAAATATATGAATAAAAGATACAAAGATATCAGTGATGTTTCTAGAATGACATTTTTGTGACATATATTTGAATTGTATCCACTGATTGGGTCATTGGACAAACTTGATTTTAAATTTTAAGAGCACTTATAGATTATTCTCTTCTTTTTGTCTCTCTTTAGAATCATAAACAGTAAGGCTCATTTTAATAAGCCAAGTGTAGTTGAAGGGCCACACATTTTGACCATTTCTTAGCATTGTGACCTTTCAGCTTTCATTTGTGCCAATACTGATGGTAATATGTATCCACAGGTTTTCCATTCTTATGTTGCATATGTTTCAGGAAGGAGTTGTCATACCTATATTAAGAGGGTCTGTTGTTAATTGAAATGAAATGACTCTACCTTATTGGTTTTATAGTAGCATCAGCTAATTATAGAAGATCTGCTCTACATCTATTTTGTATGAAGTTTGAGTTCAGTCTGGTTCTAGAAATGCCTGCAAAATTTGATACAATGTATTGAAACCAGTCACCAGCAATGTCTATGAAGACATGACCAACTCAGTGTCATTGTAAAGACACAGATTTTGTGGTATACATACATTGAAAATAAGTTTACTTATTTTGATAGATTTGTTAACGATTAGTTACTATCTGAGGTAACTTATGATCAGAAACCTTTCTACTGCATTATAAATGTGGTTAACATTAATGTTAAAGTTACGCCAGTTGATCCTAGTATGAAATGCTTGACTGGCTGACATTGAAAACATTGAAATTTTAAAAATTTGGTTTTGTACTTTTGAAGTAAATAATGATATTTACCTGTTTACTAACCAGATCTCAGAAAATGAACTACATTTATAGTGTAGTGCATCAGTTCCCATGGTTTGCAGAGACAATCATAACTGTTAGGTAATAAAAGTGATAAACAGGATAAGTAGAGTACTATCTGAATGAAATTACACTCATAAACATTGATAGGAATAGTTAATTAACATTGATAGGAATAGTTAATAAACATTGATAGTAATCGTTAATAATCATTGATAGTAATAATTAATAAACATTGATAGGAATAGTTAATAAACATTGATAGGAATAGTTAATAAACATTGATAGGAATAGTTAAGAGGGCTGAATGGTTATGGCCATATTTGACTTTGTTAATCTCTTTGTAAATGAAAAAAAAAGAAAAGCTGTGTATAAAGGTATAGTAACATATTCAAATTTTAAAGCTGATGTATTTGGAAATTTTCTTTGCTAAATGATAGTTTATAGCTTAGAAAAATTTAAATCATATTTAAAAATTTAAAAGTTGATGGGTAGTTTGCTGATCATCAAGCCTGCTTGATTAATGTTGAGAGGTAATGTAATATATTAACTAAGACATTAGCTAATGCAAACTAGAAACCTGAGTCTTATATAGAAATGATGTAAACCCACTTTAATAATACTTTGTTAATGAGTAGAAATGTTCTTACCAGAGTCATTGCTATAATAACAATTTATAAGCACACTTCTAGCATGCAAGAGTAATATTGACACAAAATGAAGATGTCATCTTGGGTGCAATGCCAATAAAAGCAATAACTACACATTGTATATCTATTAAGTAAATCTTGATGTAATGCATAACAAAAGCATTATAGTGAGTAAATGTACATTAAGTATTTCTGATTAGTTCTATAAAAATACAGGAAATGAGTGTAGGAGAGTAGCACATGTATGAAAAGAACATTTTAGACACTTTCAGTAAACAGTGAAACGTCCTTAAAGCCAAGCACCATAGACAAGTGATTTTTTTTAGTTATAAACGTAATTAATTAGATCCTACATCAAATATTTTTATGGTAAGGCAAATTAATAGTCCTCATTGTAAGCATGAATTCATTATGAACGTGTTCACTGTAGCCATGTTTTACTGTACCTGCATAACTAAGAAAATGAATGTAGTTACAACTAGAACTTTTTTTGTCTTCAACAAAAAGTAAGGGCTTTTCGACATCCCTTTTCCCTTTTTTGATTGTAAATGTCAGGTAAAATCGTATCTATTTTTTGTTTAAAAATTCTTCACCGCCTTGGTATAATCAGTTGCCTATTAGAAATATAACCTTATAAATAATGCGATGTCAAAAAAATAACTTCAGCACTTTAAAAGTAAATATACTTTTAATTTCTAAAATACAGTACCCGCAACGTTATTTTTTACAATCCTATCCTATCGTATCGTATCGTGTATCAATCCTATCGTATCGTGCGTGTATACTGTTCTATTGTGCGTTAATTCTATCCTATCGTGCGTGTATACTGTTCTATCGTGCATTAATCCCATCCTATCGTGCGTTAATCCTATCAGGTTTATCGTTTGATTTCAACAATTCTTCCGTTTATCCTATCGTGTTATTCGTTTTGTGCCTTTTCATGAGCAAGTAAATTTATTACTAAGTTGCAACTCGTTCGATGCGCCGTATTCAAATATTTATCGAACAAGAATGTAAAATCCTATCCAACATTCCGTCAGGATACTAATTTTTAAATTTTTTAGATCAAAATTAACCAATATTATATGTAAATCATATCTGACAACATTGAAAATGAAAAAACGAAGTTCTTAGGAACAAGGTAACATATTTACCTGTACATCGAATATATTAAATCGTACGCAGAGTGTATACCTGCGTAAACATTAACTTTCATGCAATATAATTTTGTTGCATCATATTTTACAGAAACAAAACTATTTATGATATAATTTATATTTAATTAAAAGCCGAGTTGTATTTTGAACCCGTTATTTTCCGTGTGATATTTGATTTCAGGCTGAAATGTTCTCGGCAATCAGCTAGGGTGTGTGGTAATGAAAACAATGTTAACAAATCGTACACGGAATTTGTATCTGCGTAAATATTTATTTAACTTGTCTGTAATAATTCGTTTTTTAATGCATCATTTTCTTATACAGAAAGAAATGTACTTATGATAGATTTTATATTTACTTTATACAAGAGTTGGATTTACATAATTAAACCCGCTATTTTCCAAGTGATTTAATCTCTGGCTAAAATATTCGCAGCGATCGGCTAGGGTGTTCGGTAATGAAAACAATTTTAACAATACAGAAAATTTATTGATCATTAAAGCTCATAATTCTAGTTGAAAAAAAAATGAACTGGTCATTTTTATACATTTTATAAATGATGCAGCGATGATTAACAACTCGGCAATTGTTACTAAAAAGAAATTCAACGTAAATCTTTATTTGTACGAGTTCTCTCTCAAATTCTGCCATTATCAGTTTGTTCGTAAATATCGTTTAAAGCGATCATGCGTTTATCATGAACATCGTTTATCCTTTCCTATCGTGTATCAATCCTATCATATCGTGCGTGTATACTGTTCTAATGTGCGTTAATCCTATCCTTTCGTGCGTGTATACTGTTCTATCGTGCGTTAATGCTATCCTATCGTGCGTGAATCCTATCCTATCGTTTATCTTGTAAAAAATATCGTTGCGGGTACTGTAATATTTCCAAAAAAAATCATAAAAAAGTAAGCATTCCTTTCTCAAATAGAAAACGTGGTATGCTTAGAGTATTAATGTTCTACATTCATTGAGCAAAGCGAGATAACTCTTTGTAAATCACTTTTTCAACTTTAAAAAGGTGGAATATTCACAACCTTAAACTCCTATAAGAAGTCAAAAAATGTCCCTACGGACCATAATTTTTAAATTGTACTCTTTACTCAAAACTTAAAACCGAAAAGATTTTAAAAATCGGATGAAAAATAAAAAAGATACAGCTAAAGGGTTGTTTTTAGCTTTGACCCCTCTAGATCCCTTATCTTTCAAAATGTTTATCTCAAAACATTTTCCGGTCTACAAATTAGGTCCCTCAATATAAATATTAAATATGGAAATATTTACTTGAAAACTGTTTGAGAAAAAGTGGCACGCGTGAATTCAGTTTAACATTAAAACACCCATAGACGATTTTTTATCTACTTATAAAACCTGAAGTTCTCAATGGTTTCAAACGAAACTTTAAATATATGATGATTATGACAGTTTTAACACTTTCCATTCCTCATTTAAAAAATTTGGTGGTTATTTCAATATTCAGTTTTTTCATCCCCCCTTTTTTCATAGTTTGAAGTCTAATATCTCAAAAACAGCAAGAGATACAAAAAAGTTGTCGCTTACGATTTTGTATAGCATACTATGAAGTATCTAAATCCAAAATTTTTCAGTTTATAATCAAAATATAAAATAGATACAAAGGTCTTTTTAATATTTTGTTTTTTGCATGTGTAAACCGGAAGTATATAGACCGGAAGTCCAGAAAGGGACATACGGGAGAACTAAACAATTGCTAAAGGAATCTAACATTAAATTTTTATTTTTCTGTTCCGTTTTCAAAAAATCCATGACGAAACTTTGTCAAGAAGAATAATGATAATAAAACAGAACGAAAACAATAGGTCTTTTCGACCGAAAGTCGATAAGCCCTAATAACCTTAAAGTGGTAATACTGTAATCGCTTTGGTATTTTATATTAAGAATATCTAAACTTACAAGAAAAGCAAATTGTAGTAATAAAATATAGTTATTATAACCTTAGATTGGTAATACTGTAATAGCTTTGGTTTTATGTATTAAGCATATCTAAACTGAAGAGAAAAGCAAATTGTAGTAGTACTTAGTACTAGAAAAATACACTTGTAGTTTACCTGAGAACCATTATTACTTGAAAGTAATTCAGTAGACCTGAGAGCTTGAGGATGTTAGAAAATCCAATAATTAAAGTGCTGGGATTTCAACAGTTATCTCCTGGTACCAACAAAGGGTTAATATTTCAATCATTTTTCTTTGCTTATAACCATGTAAATTAAGGATGCATCTTTTTGTCTTTCCATCTATTTGTCCTTCTATCCATGCATTCATCACCTTTTGCTTTTAGCTCAGTTTCAAAGATGATGTTCAAAACATCAAACAAAGATATATATGCTTAAGAGGAATTGTTTAAGGAATATGAAATCATTCCATGCCTTTTATGGATATAGTAATACATTTTTAGTCTTGATCAAACTTGATCCAAGGCCAAAGGTTGATTACCTACCAAACCATATTGATATCCCAATAAAATTCAAAGAATAATTCTTTCTTATATACTTATATTTGCACTATTTTTAAATTATTGTACAATGAAATTTGTAATTGATGTTTCAACTTTATTTTCAATGTCTATAGATATGCAAACTTGCCTTACACCCCAACCCTGTATGTTTGATAAACATCATTTTTTCATTTAGTGCAGACTGTGTATTACATCAACATAATGCAGTCATGTGATAACTATTAGTACATGTCCATATCAGACTCTTTATACTTGTATTTGTTTTTAAGAGAGCAAACTTAAGTAAATTCCTTCAATACTAGAAAATATTTAGCACAGATGTAAATGCCGAGACATTCATGCAAATAATTTTTTTCCACACAAGAGATTTGGTTCTGAATAAATTGGGCAAGATTTTTTAAAAACATTTCCAGTTTCCTTTGGTCATTTAAGCAACTGATTTATAAGAATATTTCATTTTGGTGAAATAAATAAATAAGTATGCACAAACATCCATAAGTGATTTATCAATCATTTTAAAAGATTTTGCAAACAAACTTTCTTGGAAATCATGTACTAGTATATGCATAGTCAACATTAGTGATTGCCAAGATTGATTACAATTTCATCCAAAGTGCTCAATAGAATCAACATTTGGAGGAGGTGCTAATTAACAACAGTTTCCGTTCATTTTCTTTGCATAGGATTAACATATTGAAATGAAATTTGGTATACAGGTTTATCATAATAATGTCTAGGTCAAGTTTGATATTGGGTACGATCGAGCAATTTTCGACAGAGTTATGGACCTTGGACTTAGAAAAATTGGAGTTATTTGCAGTTTCCGCTCATTTTTTTCGCAGAGGATGAACATATTGAAATGAAATTTGGTATACAGGTTTATCATGATAATATCTAGGTCGAGTTTGATATTGGGTACGATCGAGCAATTTTCAACAGAGTTATGGCCCTTGGACTTAGAAAATTCGAGTTATTTGCAGTTTCTGCTCATTTTCTTCGCATAGGATAAACATATTGAAATGAAATTTGATATACGTGTTTATCATGATAATATCTAGGTCGAGTTTGATATTGGGTATGATAGAGCAATTTCTGACAGAGTTATGCCCCTTGGACTTAAAAAAATTCAAAATATAATTGCAGTTTACGTTCATTTTCTTTGTGGATGTTTCCAAGGAAGGGGGCATAAGTGTCACAAAAATCTCTTGTTGTTTAATGTTGTATACAAAATTACATTGAGACATGCATTTGGTGTCAAAATGATGTATCATAAATGAAAAATACATGTATTTGAAACATAAACAAAGTCATCAAAAACCTTTGGTGCATTACTAATGTTTGCATTTTTGAACCAAGTGTCAAATGTGAAGGTCATAGCAGAATTATATGAAAAATCCTTGTCTGGAGCATATCTTTTCTGCCTTTGGTCCAATATGGCTCATTCTTCACTGACAGAGTGCCTACGATCAAAGAGTGTGCAGTGACCTTGAATGAAGTTTGTTGGTCAAGTGTCAAGGCCGATTAGATCATGCAAAATTCTTTTTTCAGAGCATATATATACTCTCCACTTGGTCCTTTTTGGCTCCTACTTCATATTAACAGAGATTTTTGGTTAATTGTGTGCAGTGACTTTATAATTTTAAACCATTAAGTCAATGTGAAGGTCATAGTGGATCTCTATATGATCAGTTTTAGACTGTAGAATATTTCCCATTTGTTTAATCTTGCTGAGATTGAACAAAAATGCCTGTATGTAAAGGGTTATAAGATTAATTAAAAGTTTTATGCAAGTTGGAAAATTTCTAAGTTATAGGTCAAGGTCAAAGAAAACTTCTCTGAAATGTTTTACATCCTATCGTCCATTATTTAAGCGGGGCCTTTTGAGATGGTCAGCATCTCAATGTTGTCTAGTTATTTATATTTACTTTTAGCAGAGGCAAATCATGCAGAATTATTAACATACCGGTAACCATATTTTTATGCTTAAAACAATGTAACTGTTAAAAGTTAGAAGTGTAATGTGATCATTGTGACATCATGAAAAAGTTATACCCAGAAGCTGTCTGAGGTTCATGTTAAAAAACATCTTGCAAATGGTAATATATAAGTTAACATGAGACATGGTGCATCAAATGCAGCACAGAAGTGATGATTAATAATTGAAAATAGTATACTCATATATCTACCGAAATATTTATTGCCTCACCTAAAGCAAGATAAACACCTTATTCGGAGTGTCGCTGGAGTTATCCTTATATTTTGATTTGTCAGTAATCAGGAAAAAATAACAAACTACATGTAAGTATTGTATCAGCCTTAATATAATATTATCTGACTGAACATTAAGTGAACGATAAGCACAAATTGAACGCTTTGTGAACATACAGCGAGCTTGAACATAGTAGAGGGGAGAGCGCAATTGAAAGCACTAACAGTGAGCACATTGTGAATGCCTTGTAAAGATGGGAGAGTAGAATGTTTCAGGGACTGTAAGTCAGCAATGCCTTTAACTACATGTAAAGTCATAGCAAGCGCATTCTTTGTAGTAAACCTGGTTTGATAGTGAAATGATGGTACGAAAAAATATCCAGTATATCTATAATGCGCTATTCTCATGATTGGCTGAATTATTACCAAAAAATGATCGCAAGACAAGGATGTTCAGAAAAATAAAGACTATAAACTTGAATTTGTGAATTCCACTCTCAGCTAGCTGAGATAAAAATGGTGATTTCGGTTGTTTCTAAAACCTTTGTTGTTACCAGTAGTTTTCGCATCTAATTTTCGCTTTTTTCACAATCACTTTCATATCGCAAATTATTGAATCACAGAAATTATATCCTGTATAAATTTGTATTAATTTCTATAGGAAACATTTCTAGTCGCAAAAAAAAGACTGTCGCAAATAAAAAATGTTACACATTTTCACAAATTTTGTAACACGCAAAAAAAAATGAATATACGGTTATGGTTTTTGTTTGTAAGATTTTAGGCAAAATCTAAATGCATTGTGCCTAGTAATAATTTACACTTTTCAAATTATTCACAATTTTAAAGTATCAGAGAGAGGAAAAAAAGACTGAATTATCTATTAGTAATATCTTTTGTAACTGTTAACTGATAAATTATCTCTAAAATCACCATTATGATTATGATGTACACTTGATTCACAGCTAGAGTTATTGTACACAACCCTTGTAATTTACTGAGTACTTTCTTGAGCAATTGTACACAGTTTTAATCGTATACTCGAGCACTTGCTTTAACACAAGTAACCTCCATTTTGGGTCTAAATTGTTCATGATCTTAAATGTTTAATGTTAGAATTTTCCGTAAGCTGTTAATGAATTTTGTTTTTCTGGTATTGGGACTGGTCGGGGGCAAAGTCTTGTGACATGCTATCTAGAAAACATGTCGTCATGCAGGAAATAAATCATTACATTCTATCAGGTAACGCGACGTCAAACGCATTTAGTAATACACAAACCCCAGGCAAATGAAAAATCCCATCATTTCCAATTGGTGTAGCCCTAAGCTACCTGTATTTTACAGCACTTTCTGAAATCTGAAAACTAGGATGTATTTTGCATGGCCTTGAAGGTGCTCCATAATTAGGTCAGAGTTATGTAATAGATGTCTAGCCTTGTAGCGGTGTATATGACTGGAGTAAGGGGGTTTTCTGCCAACAGTGTGTGCTTTTTGGCATTTCTAAAACTAAAATATGTCAAATATTTTGACTGGAAAACTTAGTTAAGAGGAAGAGTATCTTTGGACCGAGTCATGATTCTGCATACAGGTAAGATAGAGGGCTGGGCGGGATCTTGGGGGAATCAAGAATCCTGAGGGTCTAAGTTTCTGGGTGGGACAGCAGAGTGTGAAATTATTTTTAGAGGAGAGTATTGATTTCTGTAAGCAGCTAAACAGGGAGATGCAGATATGCACATAGACATGCAGACATCCTGCCCAGGTTTTGCTATGTGGAAGTTCACATCTGCTATGAATATTATTTTTTAAAATCATGTGATTATGTCACATATTTCAGTCATAATTAGAGTCTTATTTATGTGACACTGAACAAAGTTACATAATGGACTTCTATTCTGATGAATTTTTTTTATGCGTCATGCATTAATTCAATTCAGTAAGGTCAATGAAATTCAAGAGACTG
Organism: Magallana angulata; assembly: GCF_025612915.1. Taxonomy (NCBI): domain Eukaryota; kingdom Metazoa; phylum Mollusca; class Bivalvia; order Ostreida; family Ostreidae; genus Magallana; species Magallana angulata. Next base: position 53,701,020 of record NC_069116.1, on the reverse strand, counting down.
ATATAAATACAACAGTGGTTTTGTCGGGAGTGCAGTTGACATTCAGATACACTCCATAAAAACGCAGGTGGCGCTGTTAATTAAGACATCTTTTGTTGTGGAAAAACCAAATTATTTACTTGTAGAAAATGTCACTTCCTTAAGATTTCCTGGGCTGTTAAGTGATATGTCAATGCAAGAAGTCCCTGTCATTTTATGGTGAAACCAAAACAACCATACTTTTGTTCTCAGTTTTAAGTCAATCGCTCAACTATAACATGCATTTCCATGCCATCTAATTATCTTAAATAACGAAAGAATTTTTCAGTTAGAGGCATATATAAGTTTTTAAATATTGTCAGAATAATATTTTGTTTCTAAAACATCTCTCTACCAAGTACTTCAATTAAGATAACAATAGCCGGTTTCATTCAGATTCATCAAGATTATATGAAATTATGATAACTCTTGCTCATAATTGGAGTCAACTGTAATTTACTTAAACTTGTGGATTCGCCATAATAGATATTGAATATCTGCTTTTCAACTCAGTTTATAATCTTATCCCAATAATATACAGCAAATCTTACAAGGATATTGCAAATAAAAGAAATTGACTTTTTGTATATGTTTTACTCATTCAATTTAAGGTAATAAAGAACCTTGGTTTTCCATTCTATCTATGAATTCATGTCCACTCACTAGTGTCAGAGTATGCATCATTATACACATAGACATGTCTGTCCGTCTGTCTGTCTGTATGTATGTATATATGTCTATCTTGAGATAAATTGTCAGCAGCAGCTGTCTTCACATTGAAGACTTTAAAAAGAGAATTAGATATGTGTAGCAATCTGTCATTTTGTGCTATTTTAAGGATGGCAAGATTTAATAGCTAGAATTGGAAATGCACTAGAAATAAACATTCATATAGGTGCAGTAAATCACGGATAAATACATTTGGCTATTTTCATTTTCCACCTGTTTCAGCTAAGCTCAAAAATAAGTTTTACTGTTGCAAAACAATTACATGTGCTGTAATAAAAATGTTAATGATTTTCCTTTAAAATCTCGATGAATAAAATAGATTCTAACATCTCTCAATAATGTTGTAAAACTTGAGTAAACGGTTTTTTACAGGTGGGTTGTTATTACCCAAGAAGTGAGAAACCCAAGAACGTCAGAAAACGAAAAGATTTATTTTTTGTCAAGATGTTTTTTGTTGAATATTATTTGTTAAAATTAATGTTTGTTAAGATCTGAGAGGATGAAATTTGATCTTGTGTTATCCTTTTGGACAGATTAAGTTGGATGAAAGGCTTTATTTTTATCATTACCTAGCTACCCCTATAGTCAAAATTGACACTCGATATAGTACGGCCTATTTATGTGGACTCCAGGATATTAAGATTTGCCTGATTTCACTTGATTTTCTTGAAAGGTCATGGGGCATCTTTTTCTTTTAAAAAAGTGATCGAACAATCTGCAATTTTCAAGGAAGTGGCAAGGTCATCTTCTAGTTTGAGGGAAGCAGTTGAAAGGGGAGCAGAAAAATTAAAAGAGGATATAAAACGGATGAAAATTTGTTACTGAGATCTCATTTATAAACCTGTTTTTTTACTTTTTAGATTCACAGTGTGACCATACATGTGTTGTCAGAATCATTAAGTCGAATGCTTGTCATGCACTCCACCAGTCTCATAAAACTGTCTGAAATTAATGTCGTGGGAGAATTGATCACCATAAACCTTATTTTTTTTTTTAGAGATGCACAATACCCTAGATAGAAGAGAAACAGGAATTCAGGGTGATTTGTTATCATTAGAGAATCCTCTGTTTCATTCATCCAGTGGTTGTGCTGCAATATTAACTCACAGTATCGATATTCCGGTTACTGCAAGCAGATTCTCTCAGAAGCCATATAGCTCTAATTGGTGTGGTACAGTTACTGGCTCTGAATGGAAAGAAAATTGTACAAATTTATAAATGGCCTTTGAGGAGAGTGGGGGAAGCAAGTGTTATGTAATATGCATGAAAATCCATGTAATGTAAAAACTGTGATAAAATATTCTGTTTCATTGTGGTTTTTAGCTGTAAGGCACAACTTCCTGTCATCAGGCCATTCAAAATAGATTCTGTAGCGCGTATAATTCTGTCTCTCTGACAACCTCTGTCTCCCCAGGTTTATTATGTCCTAAAGTTTTATTCAGACCTGAAAGTACATCACTTTATCGTTAATTCTAACAAGGTCAAAATAAAAGGCAACTAAATGGGAAAATAATGGTCAAAACATTATCTGCAGAGCTTATGATTAAAAAAAAACACCAGATAATTATTTTGGTTTGACCTTGGTGCAGATTCAGGGCCGTTATGCAATATTATTGATCGGCCAATTGCAGTGGCAGTACAAAATCTTAGTAAGGCATTACTTCTAAACCTCTTGGGAACACTTCTTGCTGCACTTAGAATGTTTGGAGATCCTGTGTGACAAAATCGTGTGCAAGTAGAGGAAAGCCCTAACTTGTTTAAAAAGCTTGAACCTATAGCTGTCTTTTTTGGCCCTTAGTAAAAACACCCAATGCCCTTAATCACTTCAGCTACTATAGGGATCTCTTGCCTCTCTGGTTAGCTTATCTGTAGGTGTAAAAACATGTATTAAATCTACAGAGAGTAAGTTAAATTATCTGTTTGTGTGAAAACATGTTTTAAATCTTCAGAGAAGTAACTTAAATTATCTGTAGGTGTGAAAACCTGTATTGAATCTCTAGAGAGTGAAATCTGTATTAAAAAAATATTGTTCTTAATTTACAACTGTTAATGTATTGGTATAATTTACTGGATGAGTTTAGTTAACTTTGTCTCCAGTGTTTCTTGCTTCTGTCCTGTATTGAGAATATTCATTGATGAATAATTACAAAGCATTTGTTGATTAATTAAAAAGGCAGATATTTTTGGTTAGCCTTGTTTCATTAATTCTATGTCAATGATATATATTCAAATGTTATAGATATGAGACTCATTTGTGTTTGTAGCAGTTTAGTTTGGGAAATGGCTGATAAATGTGGCATCTAGAATAGATCACTGCAGATGGTGCAGTGTCTAATGCTTATCTAGGAAAACAAAATGAAACTGCATGCATATGATCAAGTTATCTGCTGTCAGTATCTTCAGTCCCTTGATTTATGTATATTATGTAATAGCCTTAGATGCATGTGGCATTGTAAACATATGTACAGGGTTGTGGCAATCTGTGTGTGTTCTAGGACACACAATCACATTGGGTTCCTAGTTGCTTGGTGCATTGATGATTATCTGGTATTCATGGAGCTTTTGCACATCTGCATATATCCAGTTCTTATACATTCATTTTTAGTAAGATCATTATAAATGGTTGGCTGTAAAACTTCATACAGGGTAACTTCAAATGTCAAAGATGAATAAATAATAAAATTCAAGGTCATTAGTCAAGTTCAAGGCCCTTTTGGTCGTGATAGATAGATTTCTTCTGATGAATTATGATGTTTCTAATAATTATAGTCACATGCTTTTGGGCATCATTATAAACAGCTTAACAAACCCATATTGTTTGAGAATGGGTTATGGAGTGAAATTAATTTAATTGCATAATGTTAGCAGAAAGTTTTACGATTGTTGTCTACATTTAGCATAAAATTAAAAGCTGTGTAATGCAGATTGGATGCAACATTTCATTATTTAAATGAGATCTGCATTCATGCGAGAAAAGGTTTTTGACCTGCAATATGAAGCAGAACTGTGGCACTGGTGCTGTAACAGCCCAGAGAAAATAGGTCCTTAATTATCACGATAGTACAGTGGATGGTCTTTTAAGGTCAATGTAACACTATTTGAATTACTTCTATCTGTATTTCTGCAGTATTGCATTTTGGAGAATAGAAATCAATGAAGACCCTGAAGAGTTGCATTTAATGTATAGGTTTAAGTGTTGGAATGATTGTTACAGTCTATTGAAAGGTCGCTCAAGGTTGCAAATCTCTAAATGAGTGTAAAATTGTCATTAATACATTTATTAATTTACATATACTTGCACATGCTTAAACATAAAATTTTGGGAGCAAAAAATCATGTAATGTTAGGGTCATGCATAAACAATGCTGTATTAAGATATGGTAAAATGGGAGTTATTTTTGGGGGTTTCTGGCTCTATTGACCTTAAAAAGTACAAGGGGTAGGGGCTACTCTTAATTAACCCTTCAAACGTACTCTCTGACTTGCAGACAACAGGTGTAAATGGGCTTAGATGTAAATAATGAAGGCAGAAATCCGCAAAGGGGCAGGTGTTTTTTGTGGGGTTAATAGGTGTATTTATATAGACATTGATAGTGACCTTCGCATGTATTGTTTTATTTATGCCAATGGCATTGAGTTTATCCTTATTGCTCTCTGATTAATTATAAGTTGAAGGGGTGAATGTTTTCATTCTGATTGCTCTACATTCATCTGAGCTTTTTTTTTTCCATCAGATGTTAGGTATGCAGAAGAACCAAAATTAATGTGATTGTATGTTTATTGTCAGTGGTTACACGGTAAACCGCTCAGTGACTGTTCCTTTAACCTGAAATACACATCGTGAATGCTCTGAGAGCCAACGTAATGACCAGTTTGTCTGGCTCAAGAGACACAACTCTATCAGGCAATCAAGGCATTGTCCAGTTTGAAAATCTAGATAATGCTGCGTGATGAAGCTCCCACACTAGAACAAAAGTAAAGGGCTACACAATTAAAACTGACTAAATCTAAGTTCTGTGAAACAGATGGGGTTTATTTATGGTATCGCAGATTTATGTTAATTTTTTTTCTCATATGCAGTGAATTTGATGGATATCATATGATGTTACAGAAGCCGCGCGGTTTTTATGTGCATGGTTTTTTTATTTGAATTTTTCTAATTTAGGTTGTGCAGGAGTGCTTGTGTAATTGTATTGATTTTATAGAAATGCTTTATGCATCAGCCTGCACACATGAAGCAGAGCACAGCAAATGGAATTTTAAATAGGTAATTTCAATATTTCCATAAAAATTGAAGGCGGGCTGTGGGCTGTCAGTGCTTTTTGATGCATTGTAGTCTCAGTCACCATGAATCAATCCTTGTGGTACTACAAAGGTAGGCTCGTACTTATACTACTTTATATCTAAGTTGTTGCAGAAAATCAGAAAAATATTTTAACATTTCAAGAATGTTGAAACACTTGTATTGATATAGTCGTTACGGGGGAAAAAATCCCCTCGTTTTTAAAGCAAATTTGAATATTCATCTCTCGCTGGTTTTCGTTTGTTTACCTTGCGCGTGACTTGTGGATTCATTTTGGTTATGGTTTTGGCGAAGACTAGGATTCTGTACCTTTCTTATTCTTTATAGGAAGCTGTGTGTAATAATTGAATACTAATCAGTTGATGATTGATGTTATAAACTTTGAAATTAAGGTAATAGAATATGGAAATGCATTTAATGTAGACTCATTGGTAATATTCAGTTCTTCGGGTTCTAATTTTTTCAAAACATCATATTTTTCATAAAAATGTTAAACATTAATTTCCTTGACCTATTAGATTAAGAAATGCACCACTACATGATTAGAATCCTGATGTATTAATTAATTTGCAATGGCTTGAATTTTTTTTATGATAGGGTTCAATTCAAAAAACTAAATCATGGTGATTAAATTTTCATTAGTAAAACACAACCCAATTTTTATACGTAAAACACAACCCATATTCCTTATGACAAATTGACAATAATTTTAAATAAATTGAGCATTAGGCTGCAAATAAATGTGATTTTTTTTTTCTATTATTTTTTTAATCTTACTTCTAAAAGAATTCTCCACATTCAAATACAAATTTGAAAAATTATTCAGGAAGCATATAAATTCCAATAACTTGTATATTGATCATTTATATGCCATAAAAGCCACATTTTTATGTATTTTAAGCATATTTTTTAAATATAAATTGAAAGCAATTGTTCTCAGTGTAATGTAAACTGTAATGCACACATTTGTATTAAAAAAAAAATAATAATTTTTTACAGGAAGTAGTAAGCTTCAGGAAAAAGTAGGGCGATTTTGAAAAATTTACCTATGATAGGAAATTAAGTCAGTTTGTCAATTAGCTAATAAAAAAAATAAGTTAATGTCAAGAAGAATATTTACGCTACAAAATTAAACCTGGTGGGTCCTTGAAAATACTGTTTATATAAATATATACTCAGTATATATCATAAAACATGAAAGCAAACAGACCATGAACCAATTTATATCTATACAAAACTGAGGTTTAACTCTATTCCCCCTGAAGCATTTTACCCTTTACCCCCTAATGCCACGATATGACGCATTGGTCATTTCCCTAATGACGACTTATGACGCGTCCGTATAGAACCCCAATTTTCTTTGTTTATTTTACTTGTCTGAAGCAAAATTGAGTGGCAAATAACACCTAATGATGTCTACCTTACACAGACGATTATACACAGTCAGGTTATGCAATGGTTTGACAGATATCACGTGATACACACACCTGTGAAGTTTAAAAAAATGGCGGCATCGGACGATCATGACAGAGATTGGTTTAGATATTCTAGATGATTCTGTGTGTTTAAAATTACTCCCAAGTGGAAATAAACATGACCAATCCACTTCCTTTGAAGTTTATGACAGGAATTTGGTTGATTAGCGGTGAATTAGGGCTAATTCATGACACCTGCATGACAACAACAATGGCGGCCTCCGAACATCGGTACATGTGCATTGCGTCAGCCTGGGCATAATCTAACTTATAAATTCAACACATTAACTGTGGATCTTTCCCAGTATTTTGTAGTTATACTGTTCCATAAAATTATTTAAGTAATAAAACCCAATAGAAACTAATATACAATGCTGTATATGCTATACATCGGCCGGGGGGGGGGGGGGGGGGGTGCCAAAAAACGAAACTTGTCGAAGTCGGTAAATTATTAGTTCATACCTGGGTCTGAACTAAATGTTTTGAAATCCCCCTTTGAATAGTATAATGTTTTGACTGAATTACAATAACTATTTTGAAATAAATATTGCTTTATACATGTAACTGTGCAGACAATAGATACAAAAGTGTACAGGTATTTTTACCTGAATTTCTGTACCTTTACTACAGGTATCTGATATAATTTATATAAAAAATAATTATAAATGCAAAACTTAGAAAAATTCTGATTGCAGTGATACATGAACCATGATAGTTTGATAGAATATTACTCTAGGGATGAATTTCTACACTTTTGATTAAATCTGATTGTTGTGTATTGGTCTCAATTCGCAAGATAAAACAAGAAACAAATTATTCAAAACATGAAAAAATATTTTTGAACAATATTTGATCATATGTTAAAATTACATTCATTAATTTTCATGTTTACAGTAATTTTTTTTAACGTACAGGTAAAATTACCTGAATTAATTAATTTCTGTTAATTTATTTGTGTACTCTAAAGTTATAATGTTAAAGTTCAATCTTTCCCGATCACAGTGGTATATCATATGGCATGGTCAGACAATAATTCTTGTCAATAACTATAGTAAAACAATACCACTCAAACAGTGAAAAAAGCTTCAGGGGGAAGCTAAGAAAACCTGGTAGGGAAATGACAAATGCGTCATATGGTGGCATCAGGGGGAAAAGAGTTAATGCAGGTGATTGAAAAAATGTCTGCCGTGTGAACATAACCCGTTATGGAACAATGGTAATAAGAGCTGTCGTTAGAGAGAAGGTTTGAATTTTCCAATGCAGTGAAAAATTATTTTCTTATATTGTTGCATATTTAATAGAACTTGGTCAACTAAATACATATAGGATATGTAAACAGTAGGATCGAATTCAAATGAGTTGGGGGAGTCAAAGCTATATAAAAAAAATTATAGACATGAGTTTTTGCAAATAAAAGGTGAAGCGTTTTTTAATTTAAAATGTTGATTGATGATCAACAATGTACATGCATTAACAACAGCTGCTTTAAGGGAAAATCCTGCATTGAGCCCTGAATATGTGAAGTAAAACTAAAAATAAACATTTTTAGGAATTGGGAGATTTTAGGTATATGACTTACCGTAATAGGTTCTAATTTGAGATGGCAATGTCTTCTGCAGCTTTATATATAACTACTATATTATTAGGGTATTTTTCTCTTAAACTGGGAATAATATTTTAAAATGAAATATGATGAAACATTCTTCACAGATGTGATGTTCAATTAAAACCTATTTGGACCATGTTTTTGAAGGTTGTAGTTATATAATGGTAAAGGTTGTTAAGATAGACCATGCATGCAAAGATTTATGGATACGAGTATAAGTGGGTTTTAGGAACTAGGAAGTCACATTTAAAGACTGAAAACAGTTAAATGACTTGAATAAAGAGTCATTCTGTGTACATGGTCTATATAAGACATGTCTTATGTGACTTAAATATACTAGTACCTAGGATCTTCTTGAGAAAATACAAACATCCAAGTTTGCAGTGTTCAGTACGTTAATTTTTTTTCAATACTCCCTGTTTGGTGCTTGCTAGGAATGGTTCTGGCATTCCTTAATCACGAAGGAAGGAGTGAATGGATTGAGATCTCCAAGGACAGGCAGTGAGGAGCTCACATCACGAGTCTCTACATCATCGTCTGTTAAAGTTAGGGTTCTACTGTCAGCCTGTCCAAGTCTCAGAAATTAGACATTGGAGAACTGAGATGTTAGGGTTCTACATCTTATCTCAGTCTTAGAAAATACATTGGGGAACTGAGATGTCAGGGTTCTATATCCTATCTCAGACTCAGAAAATACATTTGAGAACTGAGATGTCAAGGTTCTACATCTTATCTCAGTCGAAATTACATTGGAGAACTGAGATGTCAGAGTCCTACATCCCATCTCAGACTCAGAAAATACATTGGAGAACTGATATGTCAGGGTTCTACATCCTATCTCAGACTCAGAAAATACCTTGGAGACTTGAGATGTCAGGGTTCTACATCCCATCTCAGTCTCAGAAATTATGATTTGAAGGACTTAGATGGTCTCTCTTGATTGATAATAAACTCTCTGATCAAGAAATTTTCATTTGATAATTTTGCACGAGCTGTTGATTTTTTAAAAGAAATTCTGTATTTAATCTATGGATTTTATGTTAAAGAAAAATGCTAAGTATTCAACTCTGGAAGAAAACAATGTTTTATTAAGTTTTTCTAATTGTTTCACTCCATTCCTTTGTCTTATCCTGGAGCCTAGTGCACAAAACAATTTATACATAACAGAGAGTGGGATAGTGTTGGCTATACAAGATTAAGAATGATAGGCAATGTGTGAGAAAAAGATATGAGTAATATTCAATCAATAATGAAAACGTCAAAATTTTTCATAACTTCCCTCGGCCCCTCCCCAAAAAAATAATGTGAAAATGACTGAAAAATATATACTGTAAGTAATCTCTGAATTTTTTTTAATAAAAGTGAAAATTTTCAGTCAAATTACTGATTTTTATAGGCATTAACTATGAAAACACCGGTAGAAAAATTGTGCAATGCATTTATAATCATGAGTGATCGGAAAGGTTAGCAGAAAATTTGCTAGTTAGGTTCTCTCACAGAATTATGTAAATAATCGGCATAACTGACTTATATTTAGATTGAATAGATGAAAAGATTAATTAGTAACTTTAAAAATTAACAAAACAGAAAAAATGAATTAAACTAATGTTTCCAAATAAAATTCTTAAAAATAAAAAGGAAAATCGTTGTTATTTGAATTAAAATGTATTCCAAATTGACACGTTTTCTTTCATATTGCTGCAGCATAATTTCGTTTTCCATCGTGTATCAGAAACAGCAGGTTTAATGCTACGATCGATGCATTATACACAGACTCAGACATGCATGGGTCATGAAAACTAGTTGCAACATTAATAACTTAATAAATAAGTTCACCAAAAAAACCACATTTTTTTTTTATTGAAGTTGAAGAATTGCATCACTCTGATAAAGGTAATGGTATTTTTTTTCTAATGAAGCCCATAAGAAAACCTTGATTCAAATAACTCATCAATTACGGCCTCTTAATTATTCATCAAGCGTAGCCTTTATTCCATTTTTATTTATCTTCATATCTAATAGGATCCACATTTGAAGACGAAGGTCAAAAAAATGTTTTAAAAAACCTTTAAACAAGACTGCTACCACAGCTTAATATACTCTACTATTTTTTCCTTAAAATTTTACAGGTTAGAAATATATTGCTGTGAATTCACTCCTTTGTTTGGAAAGGTTGAAAAAAGGAAATAATTTGAAATATGATTCTGTTATTAGCTGTTAACTAGCTATTAACTTTTAAACTGATGATTAATCATAAATACAGTTTAATTGAAATTTTATGAACACCCAAACCAACACTGCAAAAATAACTGAGCTGGAAATATAAAGAACACGATGAATTTTATAGATTACAACATTCTAAATGTCTCAAAAAGAAGATGTGATGTTAGGGCCCATCATGAACTAAGAGGAGATACATGATTGAAAATCATAGATTTCAAGTGTGTGATAGTATAACAATAATTATTTATCATCTTAATAAAGTATTCCTTTACAACTTATATTCTTTATATTACATCAGCAAGCAGTTATGTAATGATGACTTCATAAAAACAAATTGTTGTTTTTCTTAAGCTAGCTGCGCCATGTATAAAAAAAAGAAAATTATTGTGCCAAACTTAAAATAAGTAATTCTTTGCATAACTCGATACTTTTTCTAATGATTTTTCAATCTTTTTCATATAAGTGATGGCAAAAGATTTATACCATGTATTACAATGAGACCATCCTGATAATATCTTAACAAGCTCATTATGTATTTGATTTATTTTCAGATTTGTTCAAATGGAAGCATGGCAACCCCCATGTCTCCGCGGACTATGGTGAGTCTCCATTACTTCACTTCACTTTCCTAAATCCCATTGGTTACTTCAGAAATAAATAACAATGTTACAAAGTTTATCAGGAGATAAACTTGGTTGGTTGCATGTTCAAATCCTGTGAAGCCTTTTTGGTAATTAAGTGCTAAAAAACGAATAACTTGTTAGCACTTAAGTCGTTTTTCAAAAAAAACCTGAATTTCATAACTTGTCTAACTCTACTCTTGCCATTTTATTTTTTGAGTTATTTCCCTTTCATAAACACTTATTGTCTGCATAAAACATGGCATTTAACTGGAGAAAAATAATGGGAAGGCACAAAACAAGTCATAATACAGATGTTAGATGCTGGGTTTATAAGTTTAAAACTGGGATGATGATCAGAATACACAAACAAGCTGTTCTGTAAAGTTTCAAAATAGTCGGAAGACCCGTAATGCTTAAATTATGACTTGAAGGGGAGGATGTATACAAAAGGATATTGTGAGGTGATGGAATAATATTTCAGAGTTTCACTAGTAAATGTTTATCTCTTTAAAATTGCTGATAGATTGTTCAAAAAAGATAATATGAACGCTAGGTCCAACTAAACGAACAGGAAAACGGTATTAACACGTTTTGGAATGCATAAAGTATTACCTAAAATGTATGAAAAGTGTTTATTTAACAGGAACAAAGACTAAGAAAATGAAATTGGAATTTTTTGTGACCCAAAAAAGAGCTGTTGACATTTTTATTAGTCTCCCTTTAATATGAATTTGAAGCCTGTACATCGATCAAAATGGAAAATTCAAAGAATGTTTGGTACCAAAGTATATATTACAAAGTGTGTCTACTAATTTAAGTCACTATATTACTTTGTTGTTCCTTTTTCCAAAAATTAAGGTGATGACATGACCTATGTGGAGGTCAGCAATTTTTCAAACTTGCTTATATACCACTACTGTATACTCGGAATCATTTATAATTGTTGGGGCATATTTTTGTGGATTGTGGGTTTTTTGCTTTTTCATGGGAATTTACTTTCTTGGATGCGTCAGTTCTCAGTTTCAGTAAGAAAGATAACTCTAAATTTCTTTTAATTAATTGGAGATATAAATTCATGGGGGAGGGCTACCCACAAATGGCATGAAAAATTGAGCCACCACGGATTCTAATGATTCCACAGTAAATTTTGATATGGTTGCATAATGACCTCTTTATCCATGGTTTTTGGAGTGGTTGTAGAATTAAGTTCAGATGGTGAGAAGTAAAAAACAAACTTGCCTTTTATATAAAGACAGATTACAAAAAGTGATTGTATATAAAGTTGAACTTCGATATATCGAACACTGATATCTCGAATACAATGGATATGTAAAAGTGATTTGTAAGTCCCAAACACTTATTTTTTCAGCATTTTACCCTCGATATCTCAAATTCCCTCAAATACTCAGATATCTCGAAGTTTTTACACAGTGCCACCTTGTTTGAGATAACGAGGTTTGAATGTAATTTCTTGGGAAAATTTAAACTAATGCCCAAGCTAGTTTACAAAGACAGAACTATCCTTAACTTTGCCAATCTAAAATCAATTATATTTGGTATAGTTTTATATTTGCTCATGCAATCTGTCAGATGGGCCCCAATTTAATTTGATAAATCGGACATTAACTGTAGCTATTTCATATGCCGAGTGTTTCAGGTAACCTAACAGTTATTTTTGCAAAGAATATTTTAACTATTGATAGTTTTATATCATCATAAAATTAAAGATTCAAATTAATAGAACATGCACATAAAAGTTGTTCGCAAAATACAGTGCCCAAGTCTATGAAAAGCAGTTCAAATTATCAATGCTATGTGTAAATCTGTTAAAAAAATATTAGCTCAAACTAATAATGTAAAAGTAGTTATTTTCACTAGATACGCGTTTTGCTTTTAACCGCATGTATAATAAATAAATCAAAACTTTAGTGTGGTATATCAAGCATCCACATATTTTTTTAATACCCACATGGAAGAGAAATAGTTAAGGGAAAACCCAAAGGAGTAATAAAACATGCTGAAATATTCAGAAGGGGGAACAATTAGATATAGAATTGAACTTGGATAAAGCAAGAGCTCGGCTAGGAAACTTGATAATATATAATTAAATTATTTACATTTTATGACTTTTAATTTCTGTTTTCAAACAGCTTTAAATAAACACATTATAATTTTATTCAAAGAATTGTTATGAAATGCACACACACAACTTGTTTGATAACAAATAAAAATGTCTGACAGGCATATCCTAATGCTTACCAAATCGTTCAAAACATCTATAACAAAATACTAAAGTCTTACATAAGGTTGCATTTTAGAACCTTCCTGGGCAGAAGTTGAAGTGTATCATTTTGAATTTGACTGTTTCTGTAAATTGTCTCCTTCAGTCAAAGGGTCTCAAAAATCTGTTAACCAATTCAAAATGCCAGCAAACGCTGCAACTTTTGCCCAGGAACAGTGATACATTTTAAACTAAATCAAATGATGAAAGTGTCACAGCTGGCAACAGTCACCATCATCATTCACATATAGATTGTTACTAGAGAAAGTGAGACCTTTTTAAAGATTTATCTATCAAATCTTGTTTTATGGCTCTCAAATAGAGAAAAAGCTGCAGGTTTGACATGCCATCGCAACTGTCAGTCAATATAAGTACAATGATTTTACTGTTGTTTGAGACAAGTGCCGCTCTGAACAACCAGTCTGTGGCTGAAGGTGGTATATAAAGCCTTCAATGCATTTGATCAACATCATAGAACAAGGAAATATCTGAACTGAATGCAGGCACCATAATGGTCTAACACCTTATTGGCATATCTACTTACATTAGCATGTGAATGCATGTGCCAGCAATATCATCCGATTCTCATGAACTGCTCCAGGCATTAGGATTGAGAAAACCAAATGTACTGATCAAGCCTATTCATCTGTAGAGATAGCAATCGTTGGTTGCTTTTTTCAGACACCTTTGCATATTTTTGTTGCCCCAAATTTTATTTGCCCTTTTATGTTTGCTAGATAACTTTTTCAGTAATATTTTTGTATCCAAAAAATATGAAAGTGAATAAAAAATATGTACAGTTGTCCTTAAAATAGCAAATTTAATTGTTAAAACTAAATGAAGTTCTTACTGAATACTGTATACAGGGTTATTTTTAGCCCTGTGTAAATATTGCCCTGTCTTATTTTCCCCCGGCTTCACTTGCAAATGGTTTCACCGCATCTTGAATTCGCCCAGACGAGGTTATGTTTAAAAAGAAATAATCCAAGACATTGAATTTTGCCCATTCTTAAAATCACCTGCTGACAACGAGGGCGAAAGGGGCGAAAATAAAACGGGGGCAAATATTTACCTATGCATGTATACAGGGTGTACTTGTAGGTATCACTTGTTTGGTAATCTTTCCTGTGAATTCGGTATTGGGTGAACCAGTCAGGTAGGTTTGGTTTCACCAAGTAGGTTTCGAATCTTCTGATTCAGTATGGTGTGAATGTGTCAATATAGCTAGGTTTGGCTTAAACAGGTTCACTTGTCTTTACTGTCCATTACATTTGTCAATGTAAGTTTGGCCGCATGAATATCAAGTAAACGGTCATTGTAGGTTTTGTTTCTTCAGATTATAGTGTGCTGGTAAAAAGACAAGTGAATGTCAAGCAGCTTTAATTTGACCAGTCCAGTACCGAGTCCTTGGTATTTTATGAATGTATTCCTGAAGGCTTGAATTAGTTTAAATTTGTTTGCTGGTCCATTATGTGTAAATATGTCAAGGTTTGTCTTCCCTTGTCTGTCTGGTGGTTCAGTACTAAAAAGAGAATTTGTCACTGTAAGTTTAGCTTAAACAGCTTGCCTTGCCATCCAGTATGGAATTATTTATGTCTCTCTATAGATGTATGTACAGTATACACTCCATGTAATTTGAAATGAAGAAAAGAAGTCTTTTTGCAGTTGCCAAATAGTAGGAACCAACATTGAAACATTTAGATATGGAACAAATTCAAATATTTTTTTTTATTATTTTCAAATATTTTTTTTTTGTCATATATTGTCATTCATTTAACAATTCAATTAGATTGTAATTCTGATAGTCCATTCAAACATTTTATAATTGAAATTGTAATTATATTTCTTACTGACATGCAGTTATACAGATTTTTATACAGGAAAATATTTGCCCGCATTTTATTTTCGCCCATTGTTGTCAGAGGAAAAATTTAAGACTGGACAAATTCTATGTTACAAATAAATCTCTGTAAACACAACTGCAACTGACGAATTCAAGACTGGACGAAACGGTTTGCAAGTTTAGAAGAGCAAAAATAAAACGAGGTGAAAGTAACCCTGTATACAATTTAACAATAAGGTTTATGATTTGGCCCTTGGCTATATGGTTTGGTAAACAATATACCACAAAGTAGAGAATATGGCACCAACCTTTTATGAAGAGGCAGATAGCTATAACTGTTGACTCTGTGAAGGATCAACATGTATATAACCATGTCTGTTACATTTGACTGTAAGGTTTGAACAAAACATTAAATCTTTGACAAGGAAATGTTTTTTTTCAGTTTTTCAAGGAGTTCAGAACAAGTCGTAGACCAATTCCAATCCAGCATTTTGTGTTTTTCTTTTGTCTTGAATATCCAACCAGCCAATGCAAACTGCACTTTGGCTAAAGTTAAACCGCATGATTAATTTATGAGGATTTTGATTGTATGATATTGTGCTCACTCAATAGTTTATCAGGTGGCATACATGCCTCTATGCCTTTAGGAAGATTGCACACAGTTGTGATTCATTTATGATGTGAGCAAAAGCATATGGTTACAACATTAGAATTTTGATCTTGAAGTTAACATTTTCTTTGTGTTCTTTTGGTCTCATATTTTAGAAGTGCCTTCTTATTTATCATTTTATATCAATTCTTTATGACTTATCATTATTGTCAAAACATAAATTAGGATATTTATCAGTCTGCAAGTAGGCTATCTACAACTTACTAGTATCTAACTGGTAAACGCTAAAGAGGGACTTCTTTTGTAGGGGTGAGAGACTTTATCAAGATGTAAGTTTAGGAAAGACTAGCATAGGTTATACTTCATACTAGTTTAAGCTTAATGAATACGTCTAACTGGTGTAAGCATAGGGAATACTTCTAACTGGTGAAAGCTTAGGGAAGACTTCTTACTGGTGTAAGCCTGTGGAAGATTTCTTACTGGTGTAAACTTACTGGTATAGATTAGGGAAGATTTCTCATTGGCATAAGCATAGGAAAGACTTCTTACTTGTGTAAGCATAGGAAAGACTTCTTACTGGTGTAAGCATAGGAAAGACATCTTGCTGGTGTAAGCTTACTGGTGTAAGCTTTGGGAAGACTTCTTACTGGTGTAAGCTTTGGGAAGACTCCTTACTGGTGTAAGCTTGTGGAAGACTTTTACTGGTGTAATCATAGGGAATACTTCTTACTAGTGTAAGCTTAGGGGTGTAAGGTTAGGGAAGACTTCTTACTGGTGTAAGCTTAGGGAAGACTTCTTACAGGTGTAATCCTGGGGAAGATTTCTTACTGGTGTAAGCTTACTGGTATAAGCTTAGGGAAGATTTCTCATTGGCATATGCATAGGAAAGACTTCTTACTGGTGTAAGAATAGGAAAGACTTCTTACTGGTGTAAGCTTTGGGAAGACTTCTTACTGGTGTAAGCATTGGGAATACTTCTTACTAATGTAAGCTTACTGGTAGAAGCTTTGGGAAGACTTCTTACTGGTGTAAGCTTACTGGTATAAGCTTAGGGAAGATTTCTCGTAGGCATAAGCATAGGAAAGACTTCTTACTGGTGTAAGCATAGGGAATACTTCTTACTGGTATAAGCTAAAGATAGACTTCTTAGGAGGATGTATTGGTGTATGCTTGTGAAAGCTAATACTGGTGTAAGCTTAAGGAAGATTTCTTTCTGGCGAAAGCATAGAAAAGACTTCTTACCGGTGTAAGCTTAGGAAAGACTTCTTACTGGTGTAGGCTTATTGAAGACTTCTTATTGGTGGTGTAAGCATGGGAAAGACTTCTTACTGGCGTTAGCATAGGGAAGACGTCTTACTGGTGTTAGCATAGGGAAGACTTCTTACTGGTGTTAGCATAGGGAAGACTTCTTACTGGTGTAAGCTTAGGGAAGACTTCTTATTGGTGTAAGCTTACTGGTGTAGGCTTAGGGAAGACTTCTTACTGGTGTAAGCTTACTGGTGTAGGCTTATGGAAGACTTCTTACTGGTGGTGGAAGCTTGGGAAAGACTTCTTACTGGTGTTAGCATAGGGAAGACTTCTTACTGGTGTAAGCTTAGGGAAGACTTCTTACTGGTGTAAGCTTAGGGAAGACTTCTAACCGTTGTAAGCATAGGGAAGACTTCTTACTGGTGTAGGCTTAGTGAAGACTTCTAACTGGTGTAAGCTAATGCTGGTTTAA
>NC_069116.1:53671089-53678589 GCF_025612915.1 Magallana angulata | reverse complement strand
AAATAGTTAAGCAAGTAATATATATTTTATTAATTGAACTTCACATCTCTCTACTTTGTTTCAGATATTTAAATTCAAAATGTGTCTCATATTTTTAACTTAAACACATCTGTTTTGAATATTCAACTGAAAACATTAATTTTGTTATGATTGCATGTTGATGTATATTTTCACCAGCATGAATTTGTCAATATTTCCTTCACGATATTATGCAAGGCTTAATACTTTTGTATTGTATCGACTTCTCATAAAAATCTTGAATTGATGTGAATCGGAATGGAAAAACATGGTTGAAATACTTTTATATCTATTTTCAAACATGGAGTGTTTTCCATGAATGTGTTTTGGTTTTTTATTTCATTATTTTGTCTGGGTTTTTTTTCCCCCATCATCGTGCATAAAATTTCCACATATTTAGATTATTGATGATAATACTAGTAGTTTTTCCTTTAATGTCTGTCCTGTTAAAAGGGGGACTTTAATTTCCAGTCTATTTGGTGCGACCTTCGTTTTATTCTGGGACTAGTCTGCTGTATCCATGATCGATGGTTGGAGTCACCTGTTGCTGTTTGCACTCTAACTTTCATGGCACGCTTCTCTTACTAGTGCTCTTAATGACCACGTTTAGGTTGGAACTGTGGTCAGAAACTTGGACATGGAGTCAATTGGAAAAAACAGTTTATTAAGATTAAACTCATCATTTCTTTTTTGATTTCTGGTCTTTTGTATATAAACTTTAGTTCTGTTTGACTTGAAACAAAAAACACTAGTTGCAAATTTAGTTATTCTATGTCTACATAAATGTTTTTCAGTTTTAGGCATAAGGATAACTGAGAAAATGATACACATATTCATTTGGGAAAAATACCTCTCATGAAATGGTAAAGGGATTATTTAAATGTCATGACAATTCATTTGTATATTAGGATGTTAACTTTTATCTATTAAGTAACATCCCTGAATAAACAAGAAAAGATACTAAGATTTCAGTTATGTTAATATATA
The DNA here is from genome assembly GCF_025612915.1 of Magallana angulata. Lineage (NCBI taxonomy): Eukaryota > Metazoa > Mollusca > Bivalvia > Ostreida > Ostreidae > Magallana > Magallana angulata. Next base: position 53,677,584 of record NC_069116.1, on the reverse strand, counting down.
TATATGTATTTATATGAGAAAAAATGTTTTCATTCTCTGTATTTCCTATGTGTATACATGCAGGAACTAATTTTTTTCTAAAGAAATTTTTAAAGATAGGATCTTTTAATGTCTCAGTTTTTTTCTTTTCTCATGAATTAAATATCTATTTTTATGACACCTTTTCAAGATGGAATATACAGTCATGTACAATTGGCAACCCTGTTTGGTCTCAGGTGAATTATTTTTGCTTTTTTTCTATGTAAGTAGGTGTGAGGTAAGAGCTGTTTTTATCAAAAGTTTGAAGATATCCATTACAATATATTTTAGAACCTGCGTGTACAATATGATGAAGGATTTCCTATTACGTTCTCCTTCTTTGCACAGACTGTAACAGACAACATGTAACATACCTAAATCAGTGTTCCATAAATTACATTGATTGTTCATTGCAATAAAGAAAAGAAAGTTGGGAAAGAGACAGAATCAGAAATGATTATGGAGCATTTAAACTATAGTTTGCATTCCCCCCCCCCCCCCCAACCAAATAAAAAAAATTGTATTAAAATTACTTCTAGAATGTAAGAAAAAGATTTGGGAGGGGGGGTTATATGGAGCTTAACTTAAGTTTTTCATTTTAATTGCATAAGCTGTAACTAGAATATCTTTACTACTTCTTTTGGAAAAATTAAATAGGAATTTCTGGATGAATTTAAATCCTACAGAGAAAATAATTGCACTTTTAATATTCCATCCAGTGGGACTGTTTCATTGTAAATGCGATCAGAAATTGCTATTTTGATCATTCTCACAGTACTCGGAGGATATTTTCACATTCTATAAGTACAGTTGCAAGAACTGATGAGAAATATTGAAGCTACACCATTGCTGGCAGTGTTGGTGTAAGATGTTCACATTAAAATGTTCATTAAGATTTGATGACAACATGTGTCTAATTACTCCTGTGACTTCAAAGGAAGTTTCAATTTGAAAAGATTGATACAAAAGCTTGCCGAAGTATATAGAGCTGTTTGATTTATTTTTTTATGACTTCCATGCATTCATTTACAGCTGTGGAGTGACTCTAGCAGAGATTCAAGGAGGAATTAAAATCTTCTAATTGCAGTTCTTTGAATTAAAAGAGAATGAAAATCAATATGTATTCTGGAATTTTATGTGATTTTACTATTCTTCCGCACTAGCTGGAAACACATTTGTCCAACAACGAGGGCATTTTTATCCATGACCCACCTTTTTGTGAATTAAAAACCCTCCTTTCTTTCCCTCCCTCCCTCTCCTAATTTTTTCTTTCAATTTATTAATTAATCTAGCACACATGAGATCAGTGTTGTACATCTTATATTTCATAGGTGCAGATTTCATTTTTTTTTTTTTCAAATTCTGAAATCCTTTGACATTTGTTCCCCTATAAAAGCAATTACTTGATAAATCACATGATAGAAAACAGCAATAAAGAAATTATCATGTTTATGTATATAAGATTCACCTTGCAGTACTTAACTTTAATGAATGCTATTTGTAGCCATGCAGTCAACTTGCGTGTGGCATATATATCAGTAAATGAAAAACGTAAATGCTTAACTCTTAAATTCAGGTCTCTTACTAAAAATGTTTTCCATTTACAGGAAGTTTGAACCCCGAGCACTCTGTGAACAGTCACAATGACCATGCCGCCAACCTGCGACACATAAATACGGGAAGTTCCGGCAGTTACCGCAGCAGCACTGGCAGTGTTAGTGGGCCGTCGACTCCAACGAACAACACTCCCCTAGTGATTCCCCAGCCGGTCAAACCCACCAACAAATCGGGAAAGTCCTACCACTGTAAAACGTGTGATCAGGTAAAGAAAGCAAGAGACCAGAAAGGGGGAGGGTCACAAGGGACATAATACAGGGGAACAAAAATCTAAACAAGCAGGGGAGTCAGAAAATGTAAAAAAAAAAATTATTGGGAAAGTTAGAGCCTTATATTTGAAATCTTTGACGCTGCATTAGAGGTTCATGCTCAGTCTAGTCTGGTGTTATCTTTTTCTTTTTTTTTTTGAAATCATCACTACAATAATGGCATTCAGGGGAGATTTCTGTTGCCTAGTTGGTTCCGGAAGTTGCAAGTTGAAGTTTCTGTATTAGGCTGAGGAAATTTAATTTGTTCAAACTGCACCCAAGTAGCAGCGAGTGAAGATACATGTTACGTAACAGAGTGGTTATTGGATGTCATCTTGGGAGGAAGTTTTTCATCTGACAGTGCAGTGGGAAAAGTTTCTTTGATTTAAATAATTCCAATACTTTTATGGAACAAGTCTCAGAGAGGCTTGTGTTACTTGAAAGGTTAATACTTTACTGCTCGAAAAATCTACTCCAAACGGGTGTAAAATACCTGCATGACAGGGACTCAGAGCTCTAAATTTAGTTTTTAATCTGACAATTAGGAACAATAATTTTTTCTCTCCGTTTTTCTAGTCTCTCTTGATTTCCCAGGTCACTATTATACATTGTCTGATAGTTTTAATTGCACAGATTTTTTTAAATTTGTCTCTTAATCAGAAAAATAAAGTCACCAATAAAATCACACTACTTTACACTGAAGCTAAGATAATGAATAAATGTCAATTATTGTAAATTGGCTGTGCAGAGAAAAATTTTAGATTTAAGATATTGATTAGATATAACTATAGTCATTTTTCCACCACTATGGCTAGGCTAGTACCCAATGGTCCATTCAAACCATGATGGTCAAGCACAGATCTAATAAATTTCTTAAAAATTAGTAAGCATTTCACACCAATCATAACTTACCTTTTTATATTACTAGAATTTTTTCTAGAATTATACCAGAAAAAAAACTTTTTATAAAGTCCCTGTTTAAATTTGTCAGCAATTGGCTTTTTAATTATTTCAAAAATAGTAAAAAAAACCATTATAAATTTTTGAAATAACATTCAATTTATCATTGAGACTATACATGCTTAAAATTCATAGAAAGGTGAAAAAAAAATTGTAAAAATCTCTAAACTTGAACCTAACAAGACAAACTCTAGCATTTATCTCTTTATATAATTATCATATTTGTATTAAACAGGTATATTTTAATTAAAGTGATTTTGTGTGATAACAATGATATGTTTAGCCAGCTGTTAGTGACAATGATTGATGAGGCCTTCAATACATTATAGCCTTCAGAACCTTTGTAAAACTTCTCTCTGCAGGAAAAGTTAATTTTTTGGCTTTCACCGTCTGATTAGTATTGAAACATCATAAAAATATTTTTCAAAGCAATTTTATATTCTTCCATCGATTAGTTTCAAAGATGAACAGAGAGCAAAGAAAAAACCTTTCAATTAATTGCCAGTCAAAACAATCATGATAATCATTTAATTGATACAAGTAGAATAACAAATGAACCAGGGAATGGACTCACTTGAGGGATCGTCTCAACCTGAGTCATGCAAGGGTCATGCATATATACTGCATACAAGGTTCTTTTTGCCCCATGTTTTTTTTTTCATTCTTCTACACTTGCAAACAGTTTTACCCCATCTTGAATTCACCCACACCCAGTTACATACTCTTACAAACGAATACATTTATTTAAAAATTGTTTTAATTACACTTACTCTTATATTTGCCAGCTAACAACAAGGTCAAAAGAGTCAGAAATAAAACGGGGTAAATATTTCCCTTTTTATATACAGTGTATTTTATAATGAAATCTAAAAGAAAAATAAGTTCTTTGCCAAGTAGCCTTAAAATATTTTTAATTCACTTTTTTCAGTTTTATATATGAATTTTTGTTGATTAGTGGTTATTATACAGTAAAACTCGTTTAATACAAACACGAATATAGCGAATTCACAGATAAAGCAAAGATTATTTGAAACCCTGGCAAAATTTTATGGTTATAACGAATTTGAATATAACGAATTTCCGGATATAGCGAACTGATTTCGAGTTCCATAAAGGGGAGTAATAACAAAATTATACACTTTTATAACAAATTTCTTTAAAATTAAAAAGTTTGCACTACTGTATAACATCATAGTTTGAATTAAAAAAAATTCGATTCACAATCCGATTATTAAAGGTATCAAATTAATGTATTTTTATTTTAAGCCTTAATTAGCAAAAATTATAGTCTGGTGAAAGAAAATATGTATATAGTGAATTCGCTATAGTTATAACTATGAATTCTTTCTATGGATATAACGAATTACGGATATGATGAAGTTAATCTATTGGTCCTTAGGACTTCACTATAACCGAGTTTTACTGTATTGCCTAACAAACCAGTGCAAAGCCTTCATGTGTCCATTTGTTTTTTGTTTCAATGACTTATTTTTACTGGTGTAGCATAGGGTACCAGCTTCTTCTGACCTTTAATTGATTATTGTAACATCAGGCACCTGGCCCTTCTAACCAAGACTACAGTAATACAGGGCTCCTGCTCCTGTTGACCAATCAAAGACTATTGTAACATAGGGCACTTGCTCCTGTTGACCAATCATAGATTATTATAACATAGGGCACTTGCTCCTGTTGACCAATCATAGACTATTGTAACATAGGGCACTTGCTCCTGTTGACCAATCATAGATTATTATAACATAGGGCACTTGCTCCTGTTGACCAATCATATACTATTGTAACATAAGGCACATGCTCCTGTTGACCAATCATATACTATTGTAACATAGGGCACATGCTCCTGTTGACCAATCATAGATTATTATAACATAGGACACTTGCTCCTGTTGACCAATCATAGATTATTATAACATAGGGCACTTGCTCCTGTTGACCAATCATAGACTATTGTAACATAGGGCACATGCTCCTGTTGACCAATCATATACTAGTGTAACATAGGGCACTTGCTCCAGTTGACCAATCTTAGACTATTGTAACATAGGGCACTTGCTCTAGTTGACCAATCATAGACTATTGTAACATAGGGCACATGCTCCTGTTGACCAATCATAGACTATTGTAACATAGGGCACATGCTCCTGTTGACCAATCATAGATTATTATAACATAGGACACTTGCTCCAGTTGACCAATCTTAGACTATTGTAACATTAGGCACTTGCTTCTGTTGACTTTTCATTGACTATTGTAACGTAGGGAACTTGCCCCAGCTGACCAACCGTAGACTATTGTAACATAGGGCACTTGCTCCAATTGACCAATCATAGACTTTTGAAACATAAAGCACTTGCTCCTGTTGACCTTTCTTAGATTATTACATGCACTTTCATAACTTTTTGGCCCCAGAAACATCTAGCCAGACAGGTGAGACCTGTATATTCTCCATCTATCAGCATCAGTAGCTATCTTTGTTGATTGTGGTGCTCTGTACTTATTTCTCCTTTGAGCCATATTGCTGATGGCTTTTTTATCAGTTACAGATGAATTTTCCTAACATCAGAAAAAGGCAACTGCCAGCCTTATTTTTACTTTGTCTTTTTTAATGTAGAACTTGGAGCAATGAGTCCTGCATGAGGTCCTATGAGGCATGCTGGTTCTAAATGCATGTCAGAGATTATCTAGATTATGACCTTTTTTTAGTCTGGGTCGTATTGTCTATTGAATGTCATCATCAGTCCCCGGGGAGTCTGGGGGCATTTGATACATCTAAAACCTCCCCAGGGCACGGGGATCAATCAAATGATCCACTGGTGTTAATTTGGCATTGCACAGAAAATGTTGTAATGATGTTCTTGGTATCTATTACAACATGGCTGGTCCAATCCATTATTTAAAAAAATGCATTAATTTTTATAATCACAGCAGTGGATTGTTTTAATCATAGACTTGAATCCTAATCTCAGGGGAACAAGTGATTACTGTGACATTATTTTTCTCAAAATCACATGATTTCATACAGATAGAGGGCACTGTTGGCCTTTGGCAATGGTTGTTGCTTGGACCATCAGGGATAAGCAAAAGACCGCACTTGATTCAGCAGAATTATCTCGGACCATCAATATCCACAACTGTTGGGCTATTGTGACGTCACAAAAGAATCACAGTCATTCTCTTGTTAAAGTTGTGCATGTTACAGAAGTAAAATGCACCTGGTAAATCTGTAGAGGTGGAATTGTAACCCCTATGCTCTGCATGTTGGCATTCCATCGTTCTTGAAAGCAGCCAAATGTTTATATATAACCTCCTAATGCAGTGTCAATGATAACCTCTCATAAGTAGCACTTGGGTGGCAAAAACGGGCCCAGATAAGATTATCAGTGTCGATAATGCTTGGGTTATATAACCAGCCAGTATCATATTGTGCAGTACATTTACGTAATGGTTTCCACTTGAATTCATTACTCAGCTCGCTGTGAGCTGGTTCCCCCTTGCCAAGAACAGGCGGGGCCTGCCAAGCTTTGGTTTCATTACCTACTGTTGCAGTAATGAGCTGTGATTGACAGCCTCCAAATGGCGCTGATTGGCAGCACATTGTTTTGAGGATCGGATCCTTTATTTCTTAAAAAATTAT